>NW_027554918.1:0-70022 GCF_964276395.1 Gasterosteus aculeatus | reverse complement strand
GTCAACTTCGTTGCTGGCAGGACTCAAACCTGCGCGGGGAGACCCCAATGGCTTTCTAGTCCATTGCCTTAACCTCTCGGCCACAACAACGCATAAAAACTGGATAAATTGACTTTTGCCAATATCAGACACTGGCTAAGTGGCGTATATAAAGACTGCCATGTGAATAATTCTGGAACACACATAATAAGGTAAGGGTGTGGTTTTTACTTGGTAAATTACCGTTGGTGCTTTTTTTCCTTGTTGGACGGTATATTTGATGGCTCCTCTTATCATGACATTTCCCCACGACTTACCTGAAAACCTTTTAAATTTGCGCATAATATCTAATGGAGATGCCGGGGATTGAACCCAGGACCTCATACATGCTAAGCATGCGCTCTACCACTGAGCTACATCCCCTGCACAAATTCCAAAAATTACTTTGTTTTTGCCTATATAAAGGAAGAAGTGTGAGAAAAAAACAATGAATGGAGACGTTTCCAAGGGAAAACCTACTATGACTGGCAAAAAGCTAACTTGTGAAGACTGAATGCATCACTTTAAATAAAAATCCTTGTGAATTTGGAGTTTCAAAGTGGGACTGCACACGTTAAGGTATGAATATCAAAAAATGACTCTGCGGTGGGACCAGAAAGCTCTACAGTCAACTTCATTGCTGGCAGGACTCGAACCTGCGCGGGGAGACCCCAATGGATTTCTAGTCCATCGCCTTAACCTCTCGGCCACAACAACACATAAAAACTAAAAGTAAGTAGAATTTTGCTAATATCAGACACTGGCTAAGTGGCTTATATAAAGACTGCCATGTGAATAATTCTGGAAGTGGCGTATATAAAGACTGCCATGTGAATGATTCTGGAACACACATAATAAGGTAAGGGTGTGGTTTTTACTTGGTAAATTACCGTTGGTGCTTTTTTCCCTTGTTGGACGGTATATTTGATGGCTCCTCTTATCATGACATTTCCCCACGACTTACCTGAAAACCTTTTAAATTTGCGCATAATATCTAATGGAGATGCCGGGGATTGAACCCAGGACCTCATACATGCAAAGCATGCGCTCTACCACTGAGCTACATCCCCTGCACAACTGCCAAAAATTACTTTATTTTCGCTTATATCAAGGAAGAAGTGTGAGAAAAAAACAATGAATGGAGACGTTTCCAAGGGAAAACCTACTATGACTGGCAAAAAGCTAACTTGGGAAGACTGAATGCATCACTTTAAATAAAAATCCTTGTGAATTTGGAGTTTCAAAGTGGGACTGCACACGTTAAGGTATGAATATCAAAAAATGCCTCTGCGGTGGGACCAGAAAGCTCTACAGTCAACTTCGTTGCTGGCAGGACTCGAACCTGCGCGGGGAGACCCCAATGGATTTCTAGTCCATCGCCTTAACCTCTCGGCCACAACAACACATAAAAACTAAAAATAAATTGAATTTTGCTAATATCAGACACTGGCTAAGTGGCTTATACAAAGACTGCCATGTGAATAATTCTGGAAGTGGCGTATATAAAGACTGCCATGTGAATAATTCTGGAACACACATAATAAGGTAAGGGTGTGGTTTTTACTTGGTAAATTACCGTTGGTGCTTTTTTCCCTTGTTGGACGGTATATTTGATGGCTCCTCTTATCATGACATTTCCCCACGACTTACCTGAAACACTTATTAAATTTGCGCATAATATCTAATGGAGATGCCGGGGATTGAACCCAGGACCTCATACATGCTAAGCATGCGCTCTACCACTGAGCTACATCCCCTGCACAAATTCCAAAAATTACTTTGTTTTTGCGTATATAAAGGAAGAAGTGTGAGA
Organism: Gasterosteus aculeatus; assembly: GCF_964276395.1. Taxonomy (NCBI): domain Eukaryota; kingdom Metazoa; phylum Chordata; class Actinopteri; order Perciformes; family Gasterosteidae; genus Gasterosteus; species Gasterosteus aculeatus. The sequence goes on along the minus strand of NW_027554918.1, from coordinate 68,191 downwards.
AAAAAACAATGAATGGAGACGTTTCCAAGGGAAAACCTACTATGACTGGCAAAAAGCTAACTTGTGAAGACTGAATGCATCACTTTAAATAAAAATCCTTGTGAATTTGGAGTTTCAAAGTGGGACTGCACACGTTAAGGTATGAATATCAAAAAATGACTCTGCGGTGGGACCAGAAAGCTCTACAGTCAACTTCGTTGCTGGCAGGACTCGAACCTGCGCGGGGAGACCCCAATGGATTTCTAGTCCATCGCCTTAACCTCTCGGCCACAACAACACATAAAAACTACAAATAAATTGAATTTTGCTAATATCAGACACTGGCTAAGTGGCTTATACAAAGACTGCCATGTGAATAATTCTGGATGTGGCGTATATAAAGACTGCCATGTGAATAATTCTGGAACACACATAATAAGGTAAGGGTGTGGTTTTTACTTGGTAAATTAACGTTGGTGCTTTTTTCCCTTGTTGGACGGTATATTTGATGGCTCCTCTTATCATGACATTTCCCCACGACTTACCTGAAACACTTATTAAATTTGCGCATAATATCTAATGGAGATGCTGGGGATTGAACCCAGGACCTCATACATGCAAAGCATGCGCTCTACCACTGAGCTACATCCCCTGCACAACTGCCAAAAATTACTTTGTTTTCGCGTATATAAAGGAAGAAGTGTGAGTAAAAAACAATGAATGGAGACGTTTCCAAGGGAAAACCTAACTAAGAAAACCTAAGAAAAGCTAACTTGGGAAGACTGAATGCATCACTTTAAATAAAAATCCTTGTGAATTTGGAGTTTCAAAGTGGGACTGCACACGTTAAGGTATGAATATCAAAAAATGACTCTGGGGTGGGACCAGAAAGCTCTACAGTCAACTTCGTTGCTGGCAGGACTCGAACCTGCGCGGGGAGACCCCAATGGATTTCTAGTCCATCGCCTTAACCTCTCGGCCACAACAACGGATAAAAACTGGATAAATTGACTTTTGCCAATATCAGACACTGGCTAAGTGGCGTATATAAAGACTGCCATGTGAATAATTCTGGAACACACATAATAAGGTAAGGGTGTGGTTTTTACTTGGTAAATTACCGTTGGTGCTTTTTTCCCTTGTTGGACGGTATATTTGATGGCTCCTCTTATCATGACATTTCCCCACGACTTACCTGAAAACCTTTTAAATTTGCGCATAATATCTAATGGAGATGCCGGGGATTGAACCCAGGACCTCATACATGCTAAGCATGCGCTCTACCACTGAGCTACATCCCCTGCACAAATTCCAAAAATTACTTTGTTTTTGCCTATATAAAGGAAGAAGTGTGAGAAAAAAAACAATGAATGGAGACGTTTCCAAGGGAAAACCTACTATGACTGGCAAAAAGCTAACTTGTGAAGACTGAATGCATCACTTTAAATAAAAATCCTTGTGAATATGGAGTTTCAAAGTGGGACTGCACACGTTAAGGTATGAATATCAAAAAATGACTCTGGGGTGGGACCAGAAAGCTCTACAGTCATCTTCGTTGCTGGCAGGACTCGAACCTGCGCGGGGAGACCCCAATGGATTTCTAGTCCATCGCCTTAACCTCTCGGCCACAACAACGCATAAAAACTCGATAAATTGACTTTTGCCAATATCAGACACTGGCTAAGTGGCGTATATAAAGACTGCCATGTGAATAATTCTGGAACACACATAATAAGGTAAGGGTGTGGTTTTTACTTGGTAAATTACCGTTGGTGCTTTTTTCCCTTGTTGAACGGTATATTTGATGGCTCCTCTTATCATGACATTTCCCCACGACTTACCTGAAAACCTTTTAAATTTGCGCATAATATCTAATGGAGATGCCAGGGATTGAACCCAGGGCCTCATACATGCTAAGCATGCGCTCTACCACTGAGCTACATCCCCTGCACAAATTCCAAAAATTACTTGTTTTTTGCGTATATAAAGGACCAGAAAGCTCTACAGTCAACTTCGTTGCTGGCAGGACTCGAACCTGCGCGGGGAGACCCCAATGGATTTCTAGTCCATCGCCTTAACCTCTCGGCCACAACAACACATAAAAACTACAAATAAATTGAATTTTGCTAATATCAGACACTGGCTAAGTGGCTTATACAAAGACTGCCATGTGAATAATTCTGGAAGTGGCGTATATAAAGACTGCCATGTGAATAATTCTGGAACACACATAATAGGGTAAGGGTGTGGTTTTTACTTGGTAAATTACCGTTGGTGCTTTTTTTCCTTGTTGGACGGTATATTTGATGGCTCCTCTTATCATGACATTTCCCCACGACTTACCTGAAAACCTTTTAAATTTGCGCATAATATCTAATGGAGATGCCGGGGATTGAACCCAGGGCCTCATACATGCTAAGCATGCGCTCTACCACTGAGCTACATCCCCTGCACAAATTCCAAAAATTACTTTGTTTTTGCCTATATAAAGGAAGAAGTGTGAGAAAAAAACAATGAATGGAGACGTTTCCAAGGGAAAACCTACTATGACTGGCAAAAAGCTAACTTGTGAAGACTGAATGCATCACTTTAAATAAAAATCCTTGTGAATTTGGAGTTTCAAAGTGGGACTGCACACGTTAAGGTATGAATATCAAAAAATGACTCTGCGGTGGGACCAGAAAGCTCTACAGTCAACTTCGTTGCTGGCAGGACTCGAACCTGCGCGGGGAGACCCCAATGGATTTCTAGTCCATCGCCTTAACCTCTCGGCCACAACAACACATAAAAACTAAAAATAAATTGAATTTTGCTAATATCAGACACTGGCTAAGTGGCTTATACAAAGACTGCCATGTGAATAATTCTGGAAGTGGCGTATATAAAGACTGCCATGTGAATAATTCTGGAACACACATAATAAGGTAAGGGTGTGGTTTTTACTTGGTAAATTACCGTTGGTGCTTTTTTCCCTTGTTGGACGGTATATTTGATGGCTCCTCTTATCATGACATTTCCCCACGACTTACCTGAAACACTTATTAAATTTGCGCATAATATCTAATGGAGATGCCGGGGATTGAACCCAGGACCTCATACATGCTAAGCATGCGCTCTACCACTGAGCTACATCCCCTGCACAAATTCCAAAAATTACTTTGTTTTTGCCTATATAAAGGAAGAAGTGTGAGTAAAAAACAATGAATGGAGACGTTTCCAAGGGAAAACCTAACTAAGAAAACCTAAGAAAAGCTAACTTGGGAAGACTGAATGCATCACTTTAAATAAAAATCCTTGTGAATTTGGAGTTTCAAAGTGGGACTGCACACGTTAAGGTATGAATATCAAAAAATGACTCTGGGGTGGGACCAGAAAGCTCTACAGTCAACTTCGTTGCTGGCAGGACTCGAACCTGCGCGGGGAGACCCCAATGGATTTCTAGTCCATCGCCTTAACCTCTCGGCCACAACAACGGATAAAAACTGGATAAATTGACTTTTGCCAATATCAGACACTGGCTAAGTGGCGTATATAAAGACTGCCATGTGAATAATTCTGGAACACACATAATAAGGTAAGGGTGTGGTTTTTACTTGGTAAATTACCGTTGGTGCTTTTTTCCCTTGTTGGACGGTATATTTGATGGCTCCTCTTATCATGACATTTCCCCACGACTTACCTGAAACACTTATTAAATTTGCGCATAATATCTAATGGAGATGCCGGGGATTGAACCCAGGACCTCATACATGCTAAGCATGCGCTCTACCACTGAGCTACATCCCCTGCACAAATTCCAAAAATTACTTTGTTTTTGCCTATATAAAGGAAGAAGTGTGAGAAAAAAACAATGAATGGAGACGTTTCCAAGGGAAAACCTACTATGACTGGCAAAAAGCTAACTTGTGAAGACTGAATGCATCACTTTAAATAAAAATCCTTGTGAATTTGGAGTTTCAAAGTGGGACTGCACACGTTAAGGTATGAATATCAAAAAATGACTCTGCGGTGGGACCAGAAAGCTCTACAGTCAACTTCGTTGCTGGCAGGACTCGAACCTGCGCGGGGAGACCCCAATGGATTTCTAGTCCATCGCCTTAACCTCTCGGCCACAACAACACATAAAAACTACAAATAAATTGAATTTTGCTAATATCAGACACTGGCTAAGTGGCTTATACAAAGACTGCCATGTGAATAATTCTGGATGTGGCGTATATAAAGACTGCCATGTGAATAATTCTGGAACACACATAATAAGGTAAGGGTGTGGTTTTTACTTGGTAAATTACCGTTGGTGCTTTTTTCCCTTGTTGGACGGTATATTTGATGGCTCCTCTTATCATGACATTTCCCCACGACTTACCTGAAACACTTATTAAATTTGCGCATAATATCTAATGGAGATGCTGGGGATTGAACCCAGGACCTCATACATGCAAAGCATGCGCTCTACCACTGAGCTACATCCCCTGCACAACTGCCAAAAATTACTTTGTTTTCGCGTATATAAAGGAAGAAGTGTGAGTAAAAAACAATGAATGGAGACGTTTCCAAGGGAAAACCTAACTAAGAAAACCTAAGAAAAGCTAACTTGGGAAGACTGAATGCATCACTTTAAATAAAAATCCTTGTGAATTTGGAGTTTCAAAGTGGGACTGCACACGTTAAGGTATGAATATCAAAAAATGACTCTGCGGTGGGACCAGAAAGCTCTACAGTCAACTTCATTGCTGGCAGGACTCGAACCTGCGCGGGGAGACCCCAATGGATTTCTAGTCCATCGCCTTAACCTCTCGGCCACAACAACACATAAAAACTAAAAGTAAGTAGAATTTTGCTAATATCAGACACTGGCTAAGTGGCTTATATAAAGACTGCCATGTGAATAATTCTGGAAGTGGCGTATATAAAGACTGCCATGTGAATAATTCTGGAACACACATAATAAGGTAAGGGTGTGGTTTTTACTTGGTAAATTACCGTTGGTGCTTTTTTCCCTTGTTGGACGGTATATTTGATGGCTCCTCTTATCATGACATTTCCCCACGACTTACCTGAAAACCTTTTAAATTTGCGCATAATATCTAATGGAGATGCCGGGGATTGAACCCAGGACCTCATACATGCAAAGCATGCGCTCTACCACTGAGCTACATCCCCTGCACAACTGCCAAAAATTACTTTATTTTCGCTTATATCAAGGAAGAAGTGTGAGAAAAAAACAATGAATGGAGACGTTTCCAAGGGAAAACCTACTATGACTGGCAAAAAGCTAACTTGTGAAGACTGAATGCATCACTTTAAATAAAAATCCTTGTGAATTTGGAGTTTCAAAGTGGGACTGCACACGTTAAGGTATGAATATCAAAAAATGACTCTGCGGTGGGACCAGAAAGCTCTACAGTCAACTTCGTTGCTGGCAGGACTCGAACCTGCGCGGGGAGACCCCAATGGATTTCTAGTCCATCGCCTAAACCTCTCGGCCACAACAACACATAAAAACTAAAAATAAATTGAATTTTGCTAATATCAGACACTGGCTAAGTGGCTTATACAAAGACTGCCATGTGAATAATTCTGGAAGTGGCGTATATAAAGACTGCCATGTGAATAATTCTGGAACACACATAATAGGGTAAGGGTGTGGTTTTTACTTGGTAAATTACCGTTGGTGCTTTTTTTCCTTGTTGGACGGTATATTTGATGGCTCCTCTTATCATGACATTTCCCCACGACTTACCTGAAAACCTTTTAAATTTGCGCATAATATCTAATGGAGATGCCGGGGATTGAACCCAGGACCTCATACATGCTAAGCATGCGCTCTACCACTGAGCTACATCCCCTGCACAACTGCCAAAAATGACTTTGTTTTCGCGTATATAAAGGAAGAAGTGTGAGTAAAAAACAATGAATGGAGACGTTTCCAAGGGAAAACCTAACTAAGAAAACCTAAGAAAAGCTAACTTGGGAAGACTGAATGCATCACTTTAAATAAAAATCCATGTGAATTTGGAGTTTCAAAGTGGGACTGCACACGTTAAGGTATGAATATCAAAAAATGACTCTGCGGTGGGACCAGAAAGCTCTTCAGTCAACTTCGTTGCTGGCAGGACTCAAACCTGCGCGGGGAGACCCCAATGGCTTTCTAGTCCATTGCCTTAACCTCTCGGCCACAACAACGCATAAAAACTGGATAAATTGACTTTTGCCAATATCAGACACTGGCTAAGTGGCGTATATAAAGACTGCCATGTGAATAATTCTGGAACACACATAATAAGGTAAGGGTGTGGTTTTTACTTGGTAAATTACCGTTGGTGCTTTTTTTCCTTGTTGGACGGTATATTTGATGGCTCCTCTTATCATGACATTTCCCCACGACTTACCTGAAAACCTTTTAAATTTGCGCATAATATCTAATGGAGATGCCGGGGATTGAACCCAGGACCTCATACATGCTAAGCATGCGCTCTACCACTGAGCTACATCCCCTGCACAAATTCCAAAAATTACTTTGTTTTTGCCTATATAAAGGAAGAAGTGTGAGAAAAAAACAATGAATGGAGACGTTTCCAAGGGAAAACCTACTATGACTGGCAAAAAGCTAACTTGTGAAGACTGAATGCATCACTTTAAATAAAAATCCTTGTGAATTTGGAGTTTCAAAGTGGGACTGCACACGTTAAGGTATGAATATCAAAAAATGACTCTGCGGTGGGACCAGAAAGCTCTACAGTCAACTTCATTGCTGGCAGGACTCGAACCTGCGCGGGGAGACCCCAATGGATTTCTAGTCCATCGCCTTAACCTCTCGGCCACAACAACACATAAAAACTAAAAGTAAGTAGAATTTTGCTAATATCAGACACTGGCTAAGTGGCTTATATAAAGACTGCCATGTGAATAATTCTGGAAGTGGCGTATATAAAGACTGCCATGTGAATGATTCTGGAACACACATAATAAGGTAAGGGTGTGGTTTTTACTTGGTAAATTACCGTTGGTGCTTTTTTCCCTTGTTGGACGGTATATTTGATGGCTCCTCTTATCATGACATTTCCCCACGACTTACCTGAAAACCTTTTAAATTTGCGCATAATATCTAATGGAGAAGCCGGGGATTGAACCCAGGACCTCATACATGCAAAGCATGCGCTCTACCACTGAGCTACATCCCCTGCACAACTGCCAAAAATTACTTTATTTTCGCTTATATCAAGGAAGAAGTGTGAGAAAAAAACAATGAATGGAGACGTTTCCAAGGGAAAACCTACTATGACTGGCAAAAAGCTAACTTGGGAAGACTGAATGCATCACTTTAAATAAAAATCCTTGTGAATTTGGAGTTTCAAAGTGGGACTGCACACGTTAAGGTATGAATATCAAAAAATGCCTCTGCGGTGGGACCAGAAAGCTCTACAGTCAACTTCGTTGCTGGCAGGACTCGAACCTGCGCGGGGAGACCCCAATGGATTTCTAGTCCATCGCCTTAACCTCTCGGCCACAACAACACATAAAAACTAAAAATAAATTGAATTTTGCTAATATCAGACACTGGCTAAGTGGCTTATACAAAGACTGCCATGTGAATAATTCTGGAAGTGGCGTATATAAAGACTGCCATGTGAATAATTCTGGAACACACATAATAAGGTAAGGGTGTGGTTTTTACTTGGTAAATTACCGTTGGTGCTTTTTTCCCTTGTTGGACGGTATATTTGATGGCTCCTCTTATCATGACATTTCCCCACGACTTACCTGAAACACTTATTAAATTTGCGCATAATATCTAATGGAGATGCCGGGGATTGAACCCAGGACCTCATACATGCTAAGCATGCGCTCTACCACTGAGCTACATCCCCTGCACAAATTCCAAAAATTACTTTGTTTTTGCCTATATAAAGGAAGAAGTGTGAGAAAAAAACAATGAATGGAGACGTTTCCAAGGGAAAACCTACTATGACTGGCAAAAAGCTAACTTGTGAAGACTGAATGCATCACTTTAAATAAAAATCCTTGTGAATTTGGAGTTTCAAAGTGGGACTGCACACGTTAAGGTATGAATATCAAAAAATGACTCTGCGGTGGGACCAGAAAGCTCTACAGTCAACTTCGTTGCTGGCAGGACTCGAACCTGCGCGGGGAGACCCCAATGGATTTCTAGTCCATCGCCTTAACCTCTCGGCCACAACAACACATAAAAACTACAAATAAATTGAATTTTGCTAATATCAGACACTGGCTAAGTGGCTTATACAAAGACTGCCATGTGAATAATTCTGGATGTGGCGTATATAAAGACTGCCATGTGAATAATTCTGGAACACACATAATAAGGTAAGGGTGTGGTTTTTACTTGGTAAATTAACGTTGGTGCTTTTTTCCCTTGTTGGACGGTATATTTGATGGCTCCTCTTATCATGACATTTCCCCACGACTTACCTGAAACACTTATTAAATTTGCGCATAATATCTAATGGAGATGCTGGGGATTGAACCCAGGACCTCATACATGCAAAGCATGCGCTCTACCACTGAGCTACATCCCCTGCACAACTGCCAAAAATTACTTTGTTTTCGCGTATATAAAGGAAGAAGTGTGAGTAAAAAACAATGAATGGAGACGTTTCCAAGGGAAAACCTAACTAAGAAAACCTAAGAAAAGCTAACTTGGGAAGACTGAATGCATCACTTTAAATAAAAATCCTTGTGAATTTGGAGTTTCAAAGTGGGACTGCACACGTTAAGGTATGAATATCAAAAAATGACTCTGGGGTGGGACCAGAAAGCTCTACAGTCAACTTCGTTGCTGGCAGGACTCGAACCTGCGCGGGGAGACCCCAATGGATTTCTAGTCCATCGCCTTAACCTCTCGGCCACAACAACGGATAAAAACTGGATAAATTGACTTTTGCCAATATCAGACACTGGCTAAGTGGCGTATATAAAGACTGCCATGTGAATAATTCTGGAACACACATAATAAGGTAAGGGTGTGGTTTTTACTTGGTAAATTACCGTTGGTGCTTTTTTCCCTTGTTGGACGGTATATTTGATGGCTCCTCTTATCATGACATTTCCCCACGACTTACCTGAAAACCTTTTAAATTTGCGCATAATATCTAATGGAGATGCCGGGGATTGAACCCAGGACCTCATACATGCTAAGCATGCGCTCTACCACTGAGCTACATCCCCTGCACAAATTCCAAAAATTACTTTGTTTTTGCCTATATAAAGGAAGAAGTGTGAGAAAAAAAACAATGAATGGAGACGTTTCCAAGGGAAAACCTACTATGACTGGCAAAAAGCTAACTTGTGAAGACTGAATGCATCACTTTAAATAAAAATCCTTGTGAATATGGAGTTTCAAAGTGGGACTGCACACGTTAAGGTATGAATATCAAAAAATGACTCTGGGGTGGGACCAGAAAGCTCTACAGTCATCTTCGTTGCTGGCAGGACTCGAACCTGCGCGGGGAGACCCCAATGGATTTCTAGTCCATCGCCTTAACCTCTCGGCCACAACAACGCATAAAAACTCGATAAATTGACTTTTGCCAATATCAGACACTGGCTAAGTGGCGTATATAAAGACTGCCATGTGAATAATTCTGGAACACACATAATAAGGTAAGGGTGTGGTTTTTACTTGGTAAATTACCGTTGGTGCTTTTTTCCCTTGTTGAACGGTATATTTGATGGCTCCTCTTATCATGACATTTCCCCACGACTTACCTGAAAACCTTTTAAATTTGCGCATAATATCTAATGGAGATGCCAGGGATTGAACCCAGGGCCTCATACATGCTAAGCATGCGCTCTACCACTGAGCTACATCCCCTGCACAAATTCCAAAAATTACTTGTTTTTTGCGTATATAAAGGACCAGAAAGCTCTACAGTCAACTTCGTTGCTGGCAGGACTCGAACCTGCGCGGGGAGACCCCAATGGATTTCTAGTCCATCGCCTTAACCTCTCGGCCACAACAACACATAAAAACTACAAATAAATTGAATTTTGCTAATATCAGACACTGGCTAAGTGGCTTATACAAAGACTGCCATGTGAATAATTCTGGAAGTGGCGTATATAAAGACTGCCATGTGAATAATTCTGGAACACACATAATAGGGTAAGGGTGTGGTTTTTACTTGGTAAATTACCGTTGGTGCTTTTTTTCCTTGTTGGACGGTATATTTGATGGCTCCTCTTATCATGACATTTCCCCACGACTTACCTGAAAACCTTTTAAATTTGCGCATAATATCTAATGGAGATGCCGGGGATTGAACCCAGGACCTCATACATGCTAAGCATGCGCTCTACCACTGAGCTACATCCCCTGCACAAATTCCAAAAATTACTTTGTTTTTGCCTATATAAAGGAAGAAGTGTGAGAAAAAAACAATGAATGGAGACGTTTCCAAGGGAAAACCTACTATGACTGGCAAAAAGCTAACTTGTGAAGACTGAATGCATCACTTTAAATAAAAATCCTTGTGAATTTGGAGTTTCAAAGTGGGACTGCACACGTTAAGGTATGAATATCAAAAAATGACTCTGCGGTGGGACCAGAAAGCTCTACAGTCAACTTCGTTGCTGGCAGGACTCGAACCTGCGCGGGGAGACCCCAATGGATTTCTAGTCCATCGCCTTAACCTCTCGGCCACAACAACGCATAAAAACTCGATAAATTGACTTTTGCCAATATCAGACACTGGCTAAGTGGCGTATATAAAGACTGCCATGTGAATAATTCTGGAACACACATAATAAGGTAAGGGTGTGGTTTTTACTTGGTAAATTACCGTTGGTGCTTTTTTCCCTTGTTGAACGGTATATTTGATGGCTCCTCTTATCATGACATTTCCCCACGACTTACCTGAAAACCTTTTAAATTTGCGCATAATATCTAATGGAGATGCCAGGGATTGAACCCAGGGCCTCATACATGCTAAGCATGCGCTCTACCACTGAGCTACATCCCCTGCACAAATTCCAAAAATTACTTGTTTTTTGCGTATATAAAGGAAGAAGTGTGAGAAAAAAACAATGAATGGAGACGTTTCCAAGGGAAAACCTACTATGACTGGCAAAAAGCTAACTTGGGAAGACTGAATGCATCACTTTAAATAAAAATCCTTGTGAATTTGGAGCTTCAAAGTGGGACTGCACACGTTAAGGTATGAATATCAAAAAATGACTCTGCGGTGGGACCAGAAAGCTCTACAGTCAACTTCGTTGCTGGCAGGACTCGAACCTGCGCGGGGAGACCCCAATGGATTTCTAGTCCATCGCCTTAACCTCTCGGCCACAACAACACATAAAAACTAAAAATAAATTGAATTTTGCTAATATCAGACATTGGCTAAGTGGCTTATACAAAGACTGCCATGTGAATAATTCTGGAAGTGGCGTATATAAAGACTGCCATGTGAATAATTCTGGAACACACATAATAGGGTAAGGGTGTGGTTTTTACTTGGTAAATTACCGTTGGTGCTTTTTTTCCTTGTTGGACGGTATATTTGATGGCTCCTCTTATCATGACATTTCCCCACGACTTACCTGAAAACCTTTTAAATTTGCGCATAATATCTAATGGAGATGCCGGGGATTGAACCCAGGACCTCATACATGCTAAGCATGCGCTCTACCACTGAGCTACATCCCCTGCACAAATTCCAAAAATTACTTTGTTTTTGCCTATATAAAGGAAGAAGTGTGAGAAAAAAACAATGAATGGAGACGTTTCCAAGGGAAAACCTACTATGACTGGCAAAAAGCTAACTTGTGAAGACTGAATGCATCACTTTAAATAAAAATCCTTGTGAATTTGGAGTTTCAAAGTGGGACTGCACACGTTAAGGTATGAATATCAAAAAATGACTCTGCGGTGGGACCAGAAAGCTCTACAGTCAACTTCGTTGCTGGCAGGACTCGAACCTGCGCGGGGAGACCCCAATGGATTTCTAGTCCATCGCCTTAACCTCTCGGCCACAACAACACATAAAAACTACAAATAAATTGAATTTTGCTAATATCAGACACTGGCTAAGTGGCTTATACAAAGACTGCCATGTGAATAATTCTGGAAGTGGCGTATATAAAGACTGCCATGTGAATAATTCTGGAACACACATAATAGGGTAAGGGTGTGGTTTTTACTTGGTAAATTACCGTTGGTGCTTTTTTTCCTTGTTGGACGGTATATTTGATGGCTCCTCTTATCATGACATTTCCCCACGACTTACCTGAAAACCTTTTAAATTTGCGCATAATATCTAATGGAGATGCCGGGGATTGAACCCAGGACCTCATACATGCTAAGCATGCGCTCTACCACTGAGCTACATCCCCTGCACAAATTCCAAAAATTACTTTGTTTTTGCCTATATAAAGGAAGAAGTGTGAGAAAAAAACAATGAATGGAGACGTTTCCAAGGGAAAACCTACTATGACTGGCAAAAAGCTAACTTGTGAAGACTGAATGCATCACTTTAAATAAAAATCCTTGTGAATTTGGAGTTTCAAAGTGGGACTGCACACGTTAAGGTATGAATATCAAAAAATGACTCTGCGGTGGGACCAGAAAGCTCTACAGTCAACTTCGTTGCTGGCAGGACTCGAACCTGCGCGGGGAGACCCCAATGGATTTCTAGTCCATCGCCTTAACCTCTCGGCCACAACAACACATAAAAACTAAAAATAAATTGAATTTTGCTAATATCAGACACTGGCTAAGTGGCTTATACAAAGACTGCCATGTGAATAATTCTGGAAGTGGCGTATATAAAGACTGCCATGTGAATAATTCTGGAACACACATAATAAGGTAAGGGTGTGGTTTTTACTTGGTAAATTACCGTTGGTGCTTTTTTCCCTTGTTGGACGGTATATTTGATGGCTCCTCTTATCATGACATTTCCCCACGACTTACCTGAAACACTTATTAAATTTGCGCATAATATCTAATGGAGATGCCGGGGATTGAACCCAGGACCTCATACATGCTAAGCATGCGCTCTACCACTGAGCTACATCCCCTGCACAAATTCCAAAAATTACTTTGTTTTTGCCTATATAAAGGAAGAAGTGTGAGAAAAAAACAATGAATGGAGACGTTTCCAAGGGAAAACCTACTATGACTGGCAAAAAGCTAACTTGTGAAGACTGAATGCATCACTTTAAATAAAAATCCTTGTGAATTTGGAGTTTCAAAGTGGGACTGCACACGTTAAGGTATGAATATCAAAAAATGACTCTGCGGTGGGACCAGAAAGCTCTACAGTCAACTTCGTTGCTGGCAGGACTCGAACCTGCGCGGGTAGACCCCAATGGATTTCTAGTCCATCGCCTTAACCTCTCGGCCACAACAACGCATAAAAACTGGATAAATTGACTTTAGCCAATATCAGACACTGGCTAAGTGGCGTATATAAAGACTGCCATGTGAATAATTCTGGAACACACATAATAAGGTAAGGGTGTGGTTTTTACTTGGTAAATTACCGTTGGTGCTTTTTTCCCTTGTTGGACGGTATATTTGATGGCTCCTCTTATCATGACATTTCCCCACGACTTACCTGAAAACCTTTTAAATTTGCGCATAATATCTAATGGAGATGCCGGGGATTGAACCCAGGACCTCATACATGCTAAGCATGCGCTCTACCACTGAGCTACATCCCCTGCACAAATTCCAAAAATTACTTTGTTTTTGCCTATATAAAGGAAGAAGTGTGAGAAAAAAACAATGAATGGAGACGTTTCCAAGGGAAAACCGACTATGACTGGCAAAAAGCTAACTTGGGAAGACTGAATGCATCACTTTAAATAAAAATCCTTGTGAATTTGGAGTTTCAAAGTGGGACTGCACACGTTAAGGTATGAATATCAAAAAATGACTCTGCGGTGGGACCAGAAAGCTCTACAGTCAACTTCGTTGCTGGCAGGACTCGAACCTGCGCGGGGAGACCCCAATGGATTTCTAGTCCATCGCCTTAACCTCTCGGCCACAACAACACATAAAAACTACAAATAAATTGAATTTTGCTAATATCAGACACTGGCTAAGTGGCTTATACAAAGACTGCCATGTGAATAATTCTGGAAGTGGCGTATATAAAGACTGCCATGTGAATAATTCTGGAACACACATAATAAGGTAAGGGTGTGGTTTTTACTTGGTAAATTACCGTTGGTGCTTTTTTCCCTTGTTGGACGGTATATTTGATGGCTCCTCTTATCATGACATTTCCCCACGACTTACCTGAAACACTTATTAAATTTGCGCATAATATCTAATGGAGATGCTGGGGATTGAACCCAGGACCTCATACATGCAAAGCATGCGCTCTACCACTGAGCTACATCCCCTGCACAACTGCCAAAAATGACTTTGTTTTCGCGTATATAAAGGAAGAAGTGTGAGTAAAAAACAATGAATGGAGACGTTTCCAAGGGAAAACCTAACTAAGAAAACCTAAGAAAAGCTAACTTGGGAAGACTGAATGCATCACTTTAAATAAAAATCCTTGTGAATTTGGAGTTTCAAAGTGGGACTGCACACGTTAAGGTATGAATATCAAAAAATGACTCTGGGGTGGGACCAGAAAGCTCTACAGTCAACTTCGTTGCTGGCAGGACTCGAACCTGCGCGGGGAGACCCCAATGGATTTCTAGTCCATCGCCTTAACCTCTCGGCCACAACAACGCATAAAAACTGGATAAATTGACTTTTGCCAATATCAGACACTGGCTAAGTGGCGTATATAAAGACTGCCATGTGAATAATTCTGGAACACACATAATAAGGTAAGGGTGTGGTTTTTACTTGGTAAATTACCGTTGGTGCTTTTTTCCCTTGTTGGACGGTATATTTGATGGCTCCTCTTATCATGACATTTCCCCACGACTTACCTGAAACACTTATTAAATTTGCGCATAATATCTAATGGAGATGCTGGGGATTGAACCCAGGACCTCATACATGCAAAGCATGCGCTCTACCACTGAGCTACATCCCCTGCACAACTGCCAAAAATTACTTTGTTTTCGCGTATATAAAGAAAGAAGTGTGAGTAAAAAACAATGAATGGAGACGTTTCCAAGGGAAAACCTAACTAAGAAAACCTAAGAAAAGCTAACTTGGGAAGACTGAATGCATCACTTTAAATAAAAATCCTTGTGAATTTGGAGTTTCAAAGTGGGACTGCACACGTTAAGGTATGAATATCAAAAAATGACTCTGGGGTGGGACCAGAAAGCTCTACAGTCAACTTCGTTGCTGGCAGGACTCGAACCTGCTCGGGGAGACCCCAATGGATTTCTAGTCCATCGCCTTAACCTCTCGGCCACAACAACGGATAAAAACTGGATAAATTGACTTTTGCCAATATCAGACACTGGCTAAGTGGCGTATATAAAGACTGCCATGTGAATAATTCTGGAACACACATAATAAGGTAAGGGTGTGGTTTTTACTTGGTAAATTACCGTTGGTGCTT
Organism: Gasterosteus aculeatus; assembly: GCF_964276395.1. Lineage (NCBI taxonomy): Eukaryota > Metazoa > Chordata > Actinopteri > Perciformes > Gasterosteidae > Gasterosteus > Gasterosteus aculeatus. The sequence goes on along the minus strand of NW_027554918.1, from coordinate 52,691 downwards.
TTTTCCCTTGTTGGACGGTATATTTGATGGCTCCTCTTATCATGACATTTCCCCACGACTTACCTGAAAACCTTTTAAATTTGCGCATAATATCTAATGGAGATGCCGGGGATTGAACCCAGGACCTCATACATGCTAAGCATGCGCTCTACCACTGAGCTACATCCCCTGCACAAATTCCAAAAATTACTTTGTTTTTGCCTATATAAAGGAAGAAGTGTGAGAAAAAAAACAATGAATGGAGACGTTTCCAAGGGAAAACCTACTATGACTGGCAAAAAGCTAACTTGTGAAGACTGAATGCATCACTTTAAATAAAAATCCTTGTGAATTTGGAGTTTCAAAGTGGGACTGCACACGTTAAGGTATGAATATCAAAAAATGACTCTGGGGTGGGACCAGAAAGCTCTACAGTCATCTTCGTTGCTGGCAGGACTCGAACCTGCGCGGGGAGACCCCAATGGATTTCTAGTCCATCGCCTTAACCTCTCGGCCACAACAACGCATAAAAACTCGATAAATTGACTTTTGCCAATATCAGACACTGGCTAAGTGGCGTATATAAAGACTGCCATGTGAATAATTCTGGAACACACATAATAAGGTAAGGGTGTGGTTTTTACTTGGTAAATTACCGTTGGTGCTTTTTTCCCTTGTTGAACGGTATATTTGATGGCTCCTCTTATCATGACATTTCCCCACGACTTACCTGAAAACCTTTTAAATTTGCGCATAATATCTAATGGAGATGCCAGGGATTGAACCCAGGGCCTCATACATGCTAAGCATGCGCTCTACCACTGAGCTACATCCCCTGCACAAATTCCAAAAATTACTTGTTTTTTGCGTATATAAAGGAAGAAGTGTGAGAAAAAAACAATGAATGGAGACGTTTCCAAGGGAAAACCTACTATGACTGGCAAAAAGCTAACTTGGGAAGACTGAATGCATCACTTTAAATAAAAATCCTTGTGAATTTGGAGCTTCAAAGTGGGACTGCACACGTTAAGGTATGAATATCAAAAAATGACTCTGCGGTGGGACCAGAAAGCTCTACAGTCAACTTCGTTGCTGGCAGGACTCGAACCTGCGCGGGGAGACCCCAATGGATTTCTAGTCCATCGCCTTAACCTCTCGGCCACAACAACACATAAAAACTAAAAATAAATTGAATTTTGCTAATATCAGACATTGGCTAAGTGGCTTATACAAAGACTGCCATGTGAATAATTCTGGAAGTGGCGTATATAAAGACTGCCATGTGAATAATTCTGGAACACACATAATAGGGTAAGGGTGTGGTTTTTACTTGGTAAATTACCGTTGGTGCTTTTTTTCCTTGTTGGACGGTATATTTGATGGCTCCTCTTATCATGACATTTCCCCACGACTTACCTGAAAACCTTTTAAATTTGCGCATAATATCTAATGGAGATGCCGGGGATTGAACCCAGGACCTCATACATGCTAAGCATGCGCTCTACCACTGAGCTACATCCCCTGCACAAATTCCAAAAATTACTTTGTTTTTGCCTATATAAAGGAAGAAGTGTGAGAAAAAAACAATGAATGGAGACGTTTCCAAGGGAAAACCTACTATGACTGGCAAAAAGCTAACTTGTGAAGACTGAATGCATCACTTTAAATAAAAATCCTTGTGAATTTGGAGTTTCAAAGTGGGACTGCACACGTTAAGGTATGAATATCAAAAAATGACTCTGCGGTGGGACCAGAAAGCTCTACAGTCAACTTCGTTGCTGGCAGGACTCGAACCTGCGCGGGGAGACCCCAATGGATTTCTAGTCCATCGCCTTAACCTCTCGGCCACAACAACACATAAAAACTACAAATAAATTGAATTTTGCTAATATCAGACACTGGCTAAGTGGCTTATACAAAGACTGCCATGTGAATAATTCTGGAAGTGGCGTATATAAAGACTGCCATGTGAATAATTCTGGAACACACATAATAGGGTAAGGGTGTGGTTTTTACTTGGTAAATTACCGTTGGTGCTTTTTTTCCTTGTTGGACGGTATATTTGATGGCTCCTCTTATCATGACATTTCCCCACGACTTACCTGAAAACCTTTTAAATTTGCGCATAATATCTAATGGAGATGCCGGGGATTGAACCCAGGACCTCATACATGCTAAGCATGCGCTCTACCACTGAGCTACATCCCCTGCACAAATTCCAAAAATTACTTTGTTTTTGCCTATATAAAGGAAGAAGTGTGAGAAAAAAACAATGAATGGAGACGTTTCCAAGGGAAAACCTACTATGACTGGCAAAAAGCTAACTTGTGAAGACTGAATGCATCACTTTAAATAAAAATCCTTGTGAATTTGGAGTTTCAAAGTGGGACTGCACACGTTAAGGTATGAATATCAAAAAATGACTCTGCGGTGGGACCAGAAAGCTCTACAGTCAACTTCGTTGCTGGCAGGACTCGAACCTGCGCGGGGAGACCCCAATGGATTTCTAGTCCATCGCCTTAACCTCTCGGCCACAACAACACATAAAAACTAAAAATAAATTGAATTTTGCTAATATCAGACACTGGCTAAGTGGCTTATACAAAGACTGCCATGTGAATAATTCTGGAAGTGGCGTATATAAAGACTGCCATGTGAATAATTCTGGAACACACATAATAAGGTAAGGGTGTGGTTTTTACTTGGTAAATTACCGTTGGTGCTTTTTTCCCTTGTTGGACGGTATATTTGATGGCTCCTCTTATCATGACATTTCCCCACGACTTACCTGAAACACTTATTAAATTTGCGCATAATATCTAATGGAGATGCCGGGGATTGAACCCAGGACCTCATACATGCTAAGCATGCGCTCTACCACTGAGCTACATCCCCTGCACAAATTCCAAAAATTACTTTGTTTTTGCCTATATAAAGGAAGAAGTGTGAGAAAAAAACAATGAATGGAGACGTTTCCAAGGGAAAACCTACTATGACTGGCAAAAAGCTAACTTGTGAAGACTGAATGCATCACTTTAAATAAAAATCCTTGTGAATTTGGAGTTTCAAAGTGGGACTGCACACGTTAAGGTATGAATATCAAAAAATGACTCTGCGGTGGGACCAGAAAGCTCTACAGTCAACTTCGTTGCTGGCAGGACTCGAACCTGCGCGGGTAGACCCCAATGGATTTCTAGTCCATCGCCTTAACCTCTCGGCCACAACAACGCATAAAAACTGGATAAATTGACTTTAGCCAATATCAGACACTGGCTAAGTGGCGTATATAAAGACTGCCATGTGAATAATTCTGGAACACACATAATAAGGTAAGGGTGTGGTTTTTACTTGGTAAATTACCGTTGGTGCTTTTTTCCCTTGTTGGACGGTATATTTGATGGCTCCTCTTATCATGACATTTCCCCACGACTTACCTGAAAACCTTTTAAATTTGCGCATAATATCTAATGGAGATGCCGGGGATTGAACCCAGGACCTCATACATGCTAAGCATGCGCTCTACCACTGAGCTACATCCCCTGCACAAATTCCAAAAATTACTTTGTTTTTGCCTATATAAAGGAAGAAGTGTGAGAAAAAAACAATGAATGGAGACGTTTCCAAGGGAAAACCGACTATGACTGGCAAAAAGCTAACTTGGGAAGACTGAATGCATCACTTTAAATAAAAATCCTTGTGAATTTGGAGTTTCAAAGTGGGACTGCACACGTTAAGGTATGAATATCAAAAAATGACTCTGCGGTGGGACCAGAAAGCTCTACAGTCAACTTCGTTGCTGGCAGGACTCGAACCTGCGCGGGGAGACCCCAATGGATTTCTAGTCCATCGCCTTAACCTCTCGGCCACAACAACACATAAAAACTACAAATAAATTGAATTTTGCTAATATCAGACACTGGCTAAGTGGCTTATACAAAGACTGCCATGTGAATAATTCTGGAAGTGGCGTATATAAAGACTGCCATGTGAATAATTCTGGAACACACATAATAAGGTAAGGGTGTGGTTTTTACTTGGTAAATTACCGTTGGTGCTTTTTTCCCTTGTTGGACGGTATATTTGATGGCTCCTCTTATCATGACATTTCCCCACGACTTACCTGAAACACTTATTAAATTTGCGCATAATATCTAATGGAGATGCTGGGGATTGAACCCAGGACCTCATACATGCAAAGCATGCGCTCTACCACTGAGCTACATCCCCTGCACAACTGCCAAAAATGACTTTGTTTTCGCGTATATAAAGGAAGAAGTGTGAGTAAAAAACAATGAATGGAGACGTTTCCAAGGGAAAACCTAACTAAGAAAACCTAAGAAAAGCTAACTTGGGAAGACTGAATGCATCACTTTAAATAAAAATCCTTGTGAATTTGGAGTTTCAAAGTGGGACTGCACACGTTAAGGTATGAATATCAAAAAATGACTCTGGGGTGGGACCAGAAAGCTCTACAGTCAACTTCGTTGCTGGCAGGACTCGAACCTGCGCGGGGAGACCCCAATGGATTTCTAGTCCATCGCCTTAACCTCTCGGCCACAACAACGCATAAAAACTGGATAAATTGACTTTTGCCAATATCAGACACTGGCTAAGTGGCGTATATAAAGACTGCCATGTGAATAATTCTGGAACACACATAATAAGGTAAGGGTGTGGTTTTTACTTGGTAAATTACCGTTGGTGCTTTTTTCCCTTGTTGGACGGTATATTTGATGGCTCCTCTTATCATGACATTTCCCCACGACTTACCTGAAACACTTATTAAATTTGCGCATAATATCTAATGGAGATGCTGGGGATTGAACCCAGGACCTCATACATGCAAAGCATGCGCTCTACCACTGAGCTACATCCCCTGCACAACTGCCAAAAATTACTTTGTTTTCGCGTATATAAAGAAAGAAGTGTGAGTAAAAAACAATGAATGGAGACGTTTCCAAGGGAAAACCTAACTAAGAAAACCTAAGAAAAGCTAACTTGGGAAGACTGAATGCATCACTTTAAATAAAAATCCTTGTGAATTTGGAGTTTCAAAGTGGGACTGCACACGTTAAGGTATGAATATCAAAAAATGACTCTGGGGTGGGACCAGAAAGCTCTACAGTCAACTTCGTTGCTGGCAGGACTCGAACCTGCTCGGGGAGACCCCAATGGATTTCTAGTCCATCGCCTTAACCTCTCGGCCACAACAACACATAAAAACTACAAATAAATTGAATTTTGCTAATATCAGACACTGGCTAAGTGGCTTACAAAGACTGCCATGTGAATAATTCTGGAAGTGGCGTATATAAAGACTGCCATGTGAATAATTCTGGAACACACATAATAAGGTAAGGGTGTGGTTTTTACTTGGTAAATTACCGTTGGTGCTTTTTTCCCTTGTTGGACGGTATATTTGATGGCTCCTCTTATCATGACATTTCCCCACGACTTACCTGAAAACCTTTTAAATTTGCGCATAATATCTAATGGAGATGCCGGGGATTGAACCCAGGGCCTCATACATGCTAAGCATGCGCTCTACCACTGAGCTACATCCCCTGCACAAATTCCAAAAATTACTTTGTTTTTGCCTATATAAAGGAAGAAGTGTGAGAAAAAAACAATGAATGGAGACGTTTCCAAGGGAAAACCTACTATGACTGGCAAAAAGCTAACTTGTGAAGACTGAATGCATCACTTTAAATAAAAATCCTTGTGAATTTGGAGTTTCAAAGTGGGACTGCACACGTTAAGGTATGAATATCAAAAAATGACTCTGCGGTGGGACCAGAAAGCTCTACAGTCAACTTCGTTGCTGGCAGGACTCGAACCTGCGCGGGGAGACCCCAATGGATTTCTAGTCCATCGCCTTAACCTCTCGGCCACAACAACACATAAAAACTACAAATAAATTGAATTTTGCTAATATCAGACACTGGCTAAGTGGCTTATACAAAGACTGCCATGTGAATAATTCTGGAAGTGGCGTATATAAAGACTGCCATGTGAATAATTCTGGAACACACATAATAAGGTAAGGGTGTGGTTTTTACTTGCTAAATTACCGTTGGTGCTTTTTTCCCTTGTTGGACGATATATTTGATGGCTCCTCTTATCATGACATTTCCCCACGACTTACCTGAAAACCTTTTAAATTTGCGCATAATATCTAATGGAGATGCTGGGGATTGAACCCAGGACCTCATACATGCAAAGCATGCGCTCTACCACTGAGCTACATCCCATGCACAACTGCCAAAAATTACTTTGTTTTCGCGTATATAAAGGAAGAAGTGTGAGTAAAAAACAATGAATGGAGACGTTTCCAAGGGAAAACCTAACTAAGAAAACCTAAGAAAAGCTAACTTGGGAAGACTGAATGCATCACTTTAAATAAAAATCCTTGTGAATTTGGAGTTTCAAAGTGGGACTGCACACGTTAAGGTATGAATATCAAAAAATGACTCTGCGGTGGGACCAGAAAGCTCTACAGTCAACTTCGTTGCTGGCAGGACTCGAACCTGCGCGGGGAGACCCCAATGGATTTCTAGTCCATCGCCTTAACCTCTCGGCCACAACAACACATAAAAACTACAAATAAATTGAATTTTGCTAATATCAGACACTGGCTAAGTGGCTTATACAAAGACTGCCATGTGAATAATTCTGGAAGTGGCGTATATAAAGACTGCCATGTGAATAATTCTGGAACACACATAATAAGGTAAGGGTGTGGTTTTTACTTGGTAAATTACCGTTGGTGCTTTTTTCCCTTGTTGGACGGTATATTTGATGGCTCCTCTTATCATGACATTTCCCCACGACTTACCTGAAAACCTTTTAAATTTGCGCATAATATCTAATGGAGATGCCGGGGATTGAACCCAGGGCCTCATACATGCTAAGCATGCGCTCAACCACTGAGCTACATCCCCTGCACAAATTCCAAAAATTACTTTGTTTTTGCGTATATAAAGGAAGAAGTGTGAGAAAAAAACAATGAATGGAGACGTTTCCAAGGGAAAACCTACTATGACTGGCAAAAAGCTAACTTGGGAAGACTGAATGCATCACTTTAAATAAAAATCCTTGTGAATTTGGAGCTTCAAAGTGGGACTGCACACGTTAAGGTATGAATATCAAAAAATGACTCTGCGGTGGGACCAGAAAGCTCTACAGTCAACTTCGTTGCTGGCAGGACTCGAACCTGCGCGGGGAGACCCCAATGGATTTCTAGTCCATCGCCTTAACCTCTCGGCCACAACAACACATAAAAGCTAAAAATAAATTGAATTTTGCTAATATCAGACACTGGCTAAGTGGCTTATACAAAGACTGCCATGTGAATAATTCTGGAAGTGGCGTATATAAAGACTGCCATGTGAATAATTCTGGAACACACATAATAGGGTAAGGGTGTGGTTTTTACTTGGTAAATTACCGTTGGTGCTTTTTTTCCTTGTTGGACGGTATATTTGATGGCTCCTCTTATCATGACATTTCCCCACGACTTACCTGAAACACTTATTAAATTTGCGCATAATATCTAATGGAGATGCTGGGGATTGAACCCAGGACCTCATACATGCAAAGCATGCGCTCTACCACTGAGCTACATCCCCTGCACAACTGCCAAAAATGACTTTGTTTTCGCGTATATAAAGGAAGAAGTGTGAGTAAAAAACAATGAATGGAGACGTTTCCAAGGGAAAACCTAACTAAGAAAACCTAAGAAAAGCTAACTTGGGAAGACTGAATGCATCACTTTAAATAAAAATCCTTGTGAATTTGGAGTTTCAAAGTGGGACTGCACACGTTAAGGTATGAATATCAAAAAATGACTCTGGGGTGGGACCAGAAAGCTCTACAGTCAACTTCGTTGCTGGCAGGACTGGAACCTGCGCGGGGAGACCCCAATGGATTTCTAGTCCATCGCCTTAACCTCTCGGCCACAACAACACATAAAAACTAAAAATAAATTGAATTTTGCTAATATCAGACACTGGCTAAGTGGCTTATACAAAGACTGCCATGTGAGTAATTCTGGAAGTGGCGTATATAAAGACTGCCATGTGAATAATTCTGGAACACACATAATAAGGTAAGGGTGTGGTTTTTACTTGGTAAATTACCGTTGGTGCTTTTTTCCCTTGTTGGACGGTATATTTGATGGCTCCTCTTATCATGACATTTCCCCACGACTTACCTGAAACACTTATTAAATTTGCGCATAATATCTAATGGAGATGCTGGGGATTGAACCCAGGACCTCATACATGCAAAGCATGCGCTCTACCACTGAGCTACATCCCCTGCACAACTGCCAAAAATTACTTTGTTTTCGCGTATATAAAGGAAGAAGTGTGAGTAAAAAACAATGAATGGAGACGTTTCCAAGGGAAAACCTAACTAAGAAAACCTAAGAAAAGCTAACTTGGGAAGACTGAATGCATCACTTTAAATAAAAATCCTTGTGAATTTGGAGTTTCAAAGTGGGACTGCACACGTTAAGGTATGAATATCAAAAAATGACTCTGGGGTGGGACCAGAAAGCTCTACAGTCAACTTCGTTGCTGGCAGGACTCGAACCTGCTCGGGGAGACCCCAATGGATTTCTAGTCCATCGCCTTAACCTCTCGGCCACAACAACACATAAAAACTAAAAATAAATTGAATTTTGCTAATATCAGACACTGGCTAAGTGGCTTATACAAAGACTGCCATGTGAATAATTCTGGAAGTGGCGTATATAAAGACTGCCATGTGAATAATTCTGGAACACACATAATAAGGTAAGGGTGTGGTTTTTACTTGGTAAATTACCGTTGGTGCTTTTTTCCCTTGTTGGACGGTATATTTGATGGCTCCTCTTATCATGACATTTCCCCACGACTTACCTGAAACACTTATTAAATTTGCGCATAATATCTAATGGAGATGCTGGGGATTGAACCCAGGACCTCATACATGCAAAGCATGCGCTCTACCACTGAGCTACATCCCCTGCACAACTGCCAAAAATTACTTTGTTTTCGCGTATATAAAGGAAGAAGTGTGAGTAAAAAACAATGAATGGAGACGTTTCCAAGGGAAAACCTACTATGACTGGCAAAAAGCTAACTTGTGAAGACTGAATGCATCACTTTAAATAAAAATCCTTGTGAATTTGGAGTTTCAAAGTGGGACTGCACACGTTAAGGTATGAATATCAAAAAATGACTCTGCGGTGGGACCAGAAAGCTCTACAGTCAACTTCGTTGCTGGCAGGACTCGAACCTGCGCGGGGACACCCCAATGGATTTCTAGTCCATCGCCTTAACCTCTCGGCCACAACAACACATAAAAGCTAAAAATAAATTGAATTTTGCTAATATCAGACACTGGCTAAGTGGCTTATACAAAGACTGCCATGTGAATAATTCTGGAAGTGGCGTATATAAAGACTGCCATGTGAATAATTCTGGAACACACATAATAGGGTAAGGGTGTGGTTTTTACTTGGTAAATTACCGTTGGTGCTTTTTTTCCTTGTTGGACGGTATATTTGATGGCTCCTCTTATCATGACATTTCCCCACGACTTACCTGAAACACTTATAAAATTTGCGCATAATATCTAATGGAGATGCTGGGGATTGAACCCAGGACCTCATACATGCAAAGCATGCGCTCTACCACTGAGCTACATCCCCTGCACAACTGCCAAAAATGACTTTGTTTTCGCGTATATAAAGGAAGAAGTGTGAGTAAAAAACAATGAATGGAGACGTTTCCAAGGGAAAACCTAACTAAGAAAACCTAAGAAAAGCTAACTTGGGAAGACTGAATGCATCACTTTAAATAAAAATCCTTGTGAATTTGGAGTTTCAAAGTGGGACTGCACACGTTAAGGTATGAATATCAAAAAATGACTCTGGGGTGGGACCAGAAAGCTCTACAGTCAACTTCGTTGCTGGCAGGACTGGAACCTGCGCGGGGAGACCCCAATGGATTTCTAGTCCATCGCCTTAACCTCTCGGCCACAACAACACATAAAAACTACAAATAAATTGAATTTTGCTAATATCAGACACTGGCTAAGTGGCTTATACAAAGACTGCCATGTGAATAATTCTGGAAGTGGCGTATATAAAGACTGCCATGTGAATAATTCTGGAACACACATAATAAGGTAAGGGTGTGGTTTTTACTTGGTAAATTACCGTTGGTGCTTTTTTCCCTTGTTGGACGGTATATTTGATGGCTCCTCTTATCATGACATTTCCCCACGACTTACCTGAAACACTTATTAAATTTGCGCATAATATCTAATGGAGATGCTGGGGATTGAACCCAGGACCTCATACATGCAAAGCATGCGCTCTACCACTGAGCTACATCCCCTGCACAACTGCCAAAAATGACTTTGTTTTCGCGTATATAAAGGAAGAAGTGTGAGTAAAAAACAATGAATGGAGACGTTTCCAAGGGAAAACCTAACTAAGAAAACCTAAGAAAAGCTAACTTGGGAAGACTGAATGCATCACTTTAAATAAAAATCCATGTGAATTTGGAGTTTCAAAGTGGGACTGCACACGTTAAGGTATGAATATCAAAAAATGACTCTGCGGTGGGACCAGAAAGCTCTACAGTCAACTTCGTTGCTGGCAGGACTCGAACCTGCGCGGGGAGACCCCAATGGATTTCTAGTCCATCGCCTAAACCTCTCGGCCACAACAACACATAAAAACTAAAAATAAATTGAATTTTGCTAATATCAGACACTGGCTAAGTGGCTTATACAAAGACTGCCATGTGAATAATTCTGGAAGTGGCGTATATAAAGACTGCCATGTGAATAATTCTGGAACACACATAATAGGGTAAGGGTGTGGTTTTTACTTGGTAAATTACCGTTGGTGCTTTTTTTCCTTGTTGGACGGTATATTTGATGGCTCCTCTTATCATGACATTTCCCCACGACTTACCTGAAAACCTTTTAAATTTGCGCATAATATCTAATGGAGATGCCGGGGATTGAACCCAGGACCTCATACATGCTAAGCATGCGCTCTACCACTGAGCTACATCCCCTGCACAACTGCCAAAAATTACTTTATTTTCGCTTATATCAAGGAAGAAGTGTGAGAAAAAAACAATGAATGGAGACGTTTCCAAGGGAAAACCTACTATGACTGGCAAAAAGCTAACTTGGGAAGACTGAATGCATCACTTTAAATAAAAATCCTTGTGAATTTGGAGTTTCAAAGTGGGACTGCACACGTTAAGGTATGAATATCAAAAAATGCCTCTGCGGTGGGACCAGAAAGCTCTACAGTCAACTTCGTTGCTGGCAGGACTCGAACCTGCGCGGGGAGACCCCAATGGATTTCTAGTCCATCGCCTTAACCTCTCGGCCACAACAACACATAAAAACTAAAAATAAATTGAATTTTGCTAATATCAGACACTGGCTAAGTGGCTTATACAAAGACTGCCATGTGAATAATTCTGGAAGTGGCGTATATAAAGACTGCCATGTGAATAATTCTGGAACACACATAATAAGGTAAGGGTGTGGTTTTTACTTGGTAAATTACCGTTGGTGCTTTTTTCCCTTGTTGGACGGTATATTTGATGGCTCCTCTTATCATGACATTTCCCCACGACTTACCTGAAACACTTATTAAATTTGCGCATAATATCTAATGGAGATGCCGGGGATTGAACCCAGGACCTCATACATGCTAAGCATGCGCTCTACCACTGAGCTACATCCCCTGCACAAATTCCAAAAATTACTTTGTTTTTGCCTATATAAAGGAAGAAGTGTGAGAAAAAAACAATGAATGGAGACGTTTCCAAGGGAAAACCTACTATGACTGGCAAAAAGCTAACTTGTGAAGACTGAATGCATCACTTTAAATAAAAATCCTTGTGAATTTGGAGTTTCAAAGTGGGACTGCACACGTTAAGGTATGAATATCAAAAAATGACTCTGCGGTGGGACCAGAAAGCTCTACAGTCAACTTCGTTGCTGGCAGGACTCGAACCTGCGCGGGGAGACCCCAATGGATTTCTAGTCCATCGCCTTAACCTCTCGGCCACAACAACACATAAAAACTACAAATAAATTGAATTTTGCTAATATCAGACACTGGCTAAGTGGCTTATACAAAGACTGCCATGTGAATAATTCTGGATGTGGCGTATATAAAGACTGCCATGTGAATAATTCTGGAACACACATAATAAGGTAAGGGTGTGGTTTTTACTTGGTAAATTAACGTTGGTGCTTTTTTCCCTTGTTGGACGGTATATTTGATGGCTCCTCTTATCATGACATTTCCCCACGACTTACCTGAAACACTTATTAAATTTGCGCATAATATCTAATGGAGATGCCGGGGATTGAACCCAGGACCTCATACATGCTAAGCATGCGCTCTACCACTGAGCTACATCCCCTGCACAAATTCCAAAAATTACTTTGTTTTTGCCTATATAAAGGAAGAAGTGTGAGTAAAAAACAATGAATGGAGACGTTTCCAAGGGAAAACCTAACTAAGAAAACCTAAGAAAAGCTAACTTGGGAAGACTGAATGCATCACTTTAAATAAAAATCCTTGTGAATTTGGAGTTTCAAAGTGGGACTGCACACGTTAAGGTATGAATATCAAAAAATGACTCTGGGGTGGGACCAGAAAGCTCTACAGTCAACTTCGTTGCTGGCAGGACTCGAACCTGCGCGGGGAGACCCCAATGGATTTCTAGTCCATCGCCTTAACCTCTCGGCCACAACAACGGATAAAAACTGGATAAATTGACTTTTGCCAATATCAGACACTGGCTAAGTGGCGTATATAAAGACTGCCATGTGAATAATTCTGGAACACACATAATAAGGTAAGGGTGTGGTTTTTACTTGGTAAATTACCGTTGGTGCTTTTTTCCCTTGTTGGACGGTATATTTGATGGCTCCTCTTATCATGACATTTCCCCACGACTTACCTGAAACACTTATTAAATTTGCGCATAATATCTAATGGAGATGCCGGGGATTGAACCCAGGACCTCATACATGCTAAGCATGCGCTCTACCACTGAGCTACATCCCCTGCACAAATTCCAAAAATTACTTTGTTTTTGCCTATATAAAGGAAGAAGTGTGAGAAAAAAACAATGAATGGAGACGTTTCCAAGGGAAAACCTACTATGACTGGCAAAAAGCTAACTTGTGAAGACTGAATGCATCACTTTAAATAAAAATCCTTGTGAATTTGGAGTTTCAAAGTGGGACTGCACACGTTAAGGTATGAATATCAAAAAATGACTCTGCGGTGGGACCAGAAAGCTCTACAGTCAACTTCATTGCTGGCAGGACTCGAACCTGCGCGGGGAGACCCCAATGGATTTCTAGTCCATCGCCTTAACCTCTCGGCCACAACAACACATAAAAACTAAAAGTAAGTAGAATTTTGCTAATATCAGACACTGGCTAAGTGGCTTATATAAAGACTGCCATGTGAATAATTCTGGAAGTGGCGTATATAAAGACTGCCATGTGAATGATTCTGGAACACACATAATAAGGTAAGGGTGTGGTTTTTACTTGGTAAATTACCGTTGGTGCTTTTTTCCCTTGTTGGACGGTATATTTGATGGCTCCTCTTATCATGACATTTCCCCACGACTTACCTGAAAACCTTTTAAATTTGCGCATAATATCTAATGGAGATGCCGGGGATTGAACCCAGGACCTCATACATGCAAAGCATGCGCTCTACCACTGAGCTACATCCCCTGCACAACTGCCAAAAATTACTTTATTTTCGCTTATATCAAGGAAGAAGTGTGAGAAAAAAACAATGAATGGAGACGTTTCCAAGGGAAAACCTACTATGACTGGCAAAAAGCTAACTTGGGAAGACTGAATGCATCACTTTAAATAAAAATCCTTGTGAATTTGGAGTTTCAAAGTGGGACTGCACACGTTAAGGTATGAATATCAAAAAATGCCTCTGCGGTGGGACCAGAAAGCTCTACAGTCAACTTCGTTGCTGGCAGGACTCGAACCTGCGCGGGGAGACCCCAATGGATTTCTAGTCCATCGCCTTAACCTCTCGGCCACAACAACACATAAAAACTAAAAATAAATTGAATTTTGCTAATATCAGACACTGGCTAAGTGGCTTATACAAAGACTGCCATGTGAATAATTCTGGAAGTGGCGTATATAAAGACTGCCATGTGAATAATTCTGGAACACACATAATAAGGTAAGGGTGTGGTTTTTACTTGGTAAATTACCGTTGGTGCTTTTTTCCCTTGTTGGACGGTATATTTGATGGCTCCTCTTATCATGACATTTCCCCACGACTTACCTGAAACACTTATTAAATTTGCGCATAATATCTAATGGAGATGCCGGGGATTGAACCCAGGACCTCATACATGCTAAGCATGCGCTCTACCACTGAGCTACATCCCCTGCACAAATTCCAAAAATTACTTTGTTTTTGCGTATATAAAGGAAGAAGTGTGAGAAAAAAACAATGAATGGAGACGTTTCCAAGGGAAAACCTACTATGACTGGCAAAAAGCTAACTTGTGAAGACTGAATGCATCACTTTAAATAAAAATCCTTGTGAATTTGGAGTTTCAAAGTGGGACTGCACACGTTAAGGTATGAATATCAAAAAATGACTCTGCGGTGGGACCAGAAAGCTCTACAGTCAACTTCGTTGCTGGCAGGACTCGAACCTGCGCGGGGAGACCCCAATGGATTTCTAGTCCATCGCCTTAACCTCTCGGCCACAACAACACATAAAAACTACAAATAAATTGAATTTTGCTAATATCAGACACTGGCTAAGTGGCTTATACAAAGACTGCCATGTGAATAATTCTGGATGTGGCGTATATAAAGACTGCCATGTGAATAATTCTGGAACACACATAATAAGGTAAGGGTGTGGTTTTTACTTGGTAAATTAACGTTGGTGCTTTTTTCCCTTGTTGGACGGTATATTTGATGGCTCCTCTTATCATGACATTTCCCCACGACTTACCTGAAACACTTATTAAATTTGCGCATAATATCTAATGGAGATGCCGGGGATTGAACCCAGGACCTCATACATGCTAAGCATGCGCTCTACCACTGAGCTACATCCCCTGCACAAATTCCAAAAATTACTTTGTTTTTGCCTATATAAAGGAAGAAGTGTGAGAAAAAAACAATGAATGGAGACGTTTCCAAGGGAAAACCTACTATGACTGGCAAAAAGCTAACTTGTGAAGACTGAATGCATCACTTTAAATAAAAATCCTTGTGAATTTGGAGTTTCAAAGTGGGACTGCACACGTTAAGGTATGAATATCAAAAAATGACTCTGCGGTGGGACCAGAAAGCTCTACAGTCAACTTCATTGCTGGCAGGACTCGAACCTGCGCGGGGAGACCCCAATGGATTTCTAGTCCATCGCCTTAACCTCTCGGCCACAACAACACATAAAAACTAAAAGTAAGTAGAATTTTGCTAATATCAGACACTGGCTAAGTGGCTTATATAAAGACTGCCATGTGAATAATTCTGGAAGTGGCGTATATAAAGACTGCCATGTGAATGATTCTGGAACACACATAATAAGGTAAGGGTGTGGTTTTTACTTGGTAAATTACCGTTGGTGCTTTTTTCCCTTGTTGGACGGTATATTTGATGGCTCCTCTTATCATGACATTTCCCCACGACTTACCTGAAAACCTTTTAAATTTGCGCATAATATCTAATGGAGATGCCGGGGATTGAACCCAGGACCTCATACATGCAAAGCATGCGCTCTACCACTGAGCTACATCCCCTGCACAACTGCCAAAAATTACTTTATTTTCGCTTATATCAAGGAAGAAGTGTGAGAAAAAAACAATGAATGGAGACGTTTCCAAGGGAAAACCTACTATGACTGGCAAAAAGCTAACTTGGGAAGACTGAATGCATCACTTTAAATAAAAATCCTTGTGAATTTGGAGTTTCAAAGTGGGACTGCACACGTTAAGGTATGAATATCAAAAAATGCCTCTGCGGTGGGACCAGAAAGCTCTACAGTCAACTTCGTTGCTGGCAGGACTCGAACCTGCGCGGGGAGACCCCAATGGATTTCTAGTCCATCGCCTTAACCTCTCGGCCACAACAACACATAAAAACTAAAAATAAATTGAATTTTGCTAATATCAGACACTGGCTAAGTGGCTTATACAAAGACTGCCATGTGAATAATTCTGGAAGTGGCGTATATAAAGACTGCCATGTGAATAATTCTGGAACACACATAATAAGGTAAGGGTGTGGTTTTTACTTGGTAAATTACCGTTGGTGCTTTTTTCCCTTGTTGGACGGTATATTTGATGGCTCCTCTTATCATGACATTTCCCCACGACTTACCTGAAACACTTATTAAATTTGCGCATAATATCTAATGGAGATGCCGGGGATTGAACCCAGGACCTCATACATGCTAAGCATGCGCTCTACCACTGAGCTACATCCCCTGCACAAATTCCAAAAATTACTTTGTTTTTGCGTATATAAAGGAAGAAGTGTGAGAAAAAAACAATGAATGGAGACGTTTCCAAGGGAAAACCTACTATGACTGGCAAAAAGCTAACTTGTGAAGACTGAATGCATCACTTTAAATAAAAATCCTTGTGAATTTGGAGTTTCAAAGTGGGACTGCACACGTTAAGGTATGAATATCAAAAAATGACTCTGCGGTGGGACCAGAAAGCTCTACAGTCAACTTCGTTGCTGGCAGGACTCGAACCTGCGCGGGGAGACCCCAATGGATTTCTAGTCCATCGCCTTAACCTCTCGGCCACAACAACACATAAAAACTACAAATAAATTGAATTTTGCTAATATCAGACACTGGCTAAGTGGCTTATACAAAGACTGCCATGTGAATAATTCTGGATGTGGCGTATATAAAGACTGCCATGTGAATAATTCTGGAACACACATAATAAGGTAAGGGTGTGGTTTTTACTTGGTAAATTAACGTTGGTGCTTTTTTCCCTTGTTGGACGGTATATTTGATGGCTCCTCTTATCATGACATTTCCCCACGACTTACCTGAAACACTTATTAAATTTGCGCATAATATCTAATGGAGATGCTGGGGATTGAACCCAGGACCTCATACATGCAAAGCATGCGCTCTACCACTGAGCTACATCCCCTGCACAACTGCCAAAAATTACTTTGTTTTCGCGTATATAAAGGAAGAAGTGTGAGTAAAAAACAATGAATGGAGACGTTTCCAAGGGAAAACCTAACTAAGAAAACCTAAGAAAAGCTAACTTGGGAAGACTGAATGCATCACTTTAAATAAAAATCCTTGTGAATTTGGAGTTTCAAAGTGGGACTGCACACGTTAAGGTATGAATATCAAAAAATGACTCTGGGGTGGGACCAGAAAGCTCTACAGTCAACTTCGTTGCTGGCAGGACTCGAACCTGCGCGGGGAGACCCCAATGGATTTCTAGTCCATCGCCTTAACCTCTCGGCCACAACAACGGATAAAAACTGGATAAATTGACTTTTGCCAATATCAGACACTGGCTAAGTGGCGTATATAAAGACTGCCATGTGAATAATTCTGGAACACACATAATAAGGTAAGGGTGTGGTTTTTACTTGGTAAATTACCGTTGGTGCTTTTTTCCCTTGTTGGACGGTATATTTGATGGCTCCTCTTATCATGACATTTCCCCACGACTTACCTGAAAACCTTTTAAATTTGCGCATAATATCTAATGGAGATGCCGGGGATTGAACCCAGGACCTCATACATGCTAAGCATGCGCTCTACCACTGAGCTACATCCCCTGCACAAATTCCAAAAATTACTTTGTTTTTGCCTATATAAAGGAAGAAGTGTGAGAAAAAAAACAATGAATGGAGACGTTTCCAAGGGAAAACCTACTATGACTGGCAAAAAGCTAACTTGTGAAGACTGAATGCATCACTTTAAATAAAAATCCTTGTGAATATGGAGTTTCAAAGTGGGACTGCACACGTTAAGGTATGAATATCAAAAAATGACTCTGGGGTGGGACCAGAAAGCTCTACAGTCATCTTCGTTGCTGGCAGGACTCGAACCTGCGCGGGGAGACCCCAATGGATTTCTAGTCCATCGCCTTAACCTCTCGGCCACAACAACGCATAAAAACTCGATAAATTGACTTTTGCCAATATCAGACACTGGCTAAGTGGCGTATATAAAGACTGCCATGTGAATAATTCTGGAACACACATAATAAGGTAAGGGTGTGGTTTTTACTTGGTAAATTACCGTTGGTGCTTTTTTCCCTTGTTGAACGGTATATTTGATGGCTCCTCTTATCATGACATTTCCCCACGACTTACCTGAAAACCTTTTAAATTTGCGCATAATATCTAATGGAGATGCCAGGGATTGAACCCAGGGCCTCATACATGCTAAGCATGCGCTCTACCACTGAGCTACATCCCCTGCACAAATTCCAAAAATTACTTGTTTTTTGCGTATATAAAGGACCAGAAAGCTCTACAGTCAACTTCGTTGCTGGCAGGACTCGAACCTGCGCGGGGAGACCCCAATGGATTTCTAGTCCATCGCCTTAACCTCTCGGCCACAACAACACATAAAAACTACAAATAAATTGAATTTTGCTAATATCAGACACTGGCTAAGTGGCTTATACAAAGACTGCCATGTGAATAATTCTGGAAGTGGCGTATATAAAGACTGCCATGTGAATAATTCTGGAACACACATAATAGGGTAAGGGTGTGGTTTTTACTTGGTAAATTACCGTTGGTGCTTTTTTTCCTTGTTGGACGGTATATTTGATGGCTCCTCTTATCATGACATTTCCCCACGACTTACCTGAAAACCTTTTAAATTTGCGCATAATATCTAATGGAGATGCCGGGGATTGAACCCAGGGCCTCATACATGCTAAGCATGCGCTCTACCACTGAGCTACATCCCCTGCACAAATTCCAAAAATTACTTTGTTTTTGCCTATATAAAGGAAGAAGTGTGAGAAAAAAACAATGAATGGAGACGTTTCCAAGGGAAAACCTACTATGACTGGCAAAAAGCTAACTTGGGAAGACTGAATGCATCACTTTAAATAAAAATCCTTGTGAATTTGGAGTTTCAAAGTGGGACTGCACACGTTAAGGTATGAATATCAAAAAATGACTCTGCGGTGGGACCAGAAAGCTCTACAGTCAACTTCGTTGCTGGCAGGACTCGAACCTGCGCGGGGAGACCCCAATGGATTTCTAGTCCATCGCCTTAACCTCTCGGCCACAACAACACATAAAAACTAAAAATAAATTGAATTTTGCTAATATCAGACACTGGCTAAGTGGCTTATACAAAGACTGCCATGTGAATAATTCTGGAAGTGGCGTATATAAAGACTGCCATGTGAATAATTCTGGAACACACATAATAAGGTAAGGGTGTGGTTTTTACTTGGTAAATTACCGTTGGTGCTTTTTTCCCTTGTTGGACGGTATATTTGATGGCTCCTCTTATCATGACATTTCCCCACGACTTACCTGAAACACTTATTAAATTTGCGCATAATATCTAATGGAGATGCCGGGGATTGAACCCAGGACCTCATACATGCTAAGCATGCGCTCTACCACTGAGCTACATCCCCTGCACAAATTCCAAAAATTACTTTGTTTTTGCCTATATAAAGGAAGAAGTGTGAGTAAAAAACAATGAATGGAGACGTTTCCAAGGGAAAACCTAACTAAGAAAACCTAAGAAAAGCTAACTTGGGAAGACTGAATGCATCACTTTAAATAAAAATCCTTGTGAATTTGGAGTTTCAAAGTGGGACTGCACACGTTAAGGTATGAATATCAAAAAATGACTCTGGGGTGGGACCAGAAAGCTCTACAGTCAACTTCGTTGCTGGCAGGACTCGAACCTGCGCGGGGAGACCCCAATGGATTTCTAGTCCATCGCCTTAACCTCTCGGCCACAACAACGGATAAAAACTGGATAAATTGACTTTTGCCAATATCAGACACTGGCTAAGTGGCGTATATAAAGACTGCCATGTGAATAATTCTGGAACACACATAATAAGGTAAGGGTGTGGTTTTTACTTGGTAAATTACCGTTGGTGCTTTTTTCCCTTGTTGGACGGTATATTTGATGGCTCCTCTTATCATGACATTTCCCCACGACTTACCTGAAACACTTATTAAATTTGCGCATAATATCTAATGGAGATGCCGGGGATTGAACCCAGGACCTCATACATGCTAAGCATGCGCTCTACCACTGAGCTACATCCCCTGCACAAATTCCAAAAATTACTTTGTTTTTGCCTATATAAAGGAAGAAGTGTGAGAAAAAAACAATGAATGGAGACGTTTCCAAGGGAAAACCTACTATGACTGGCAAAAAGCTAACTTGTGAAGACTGAATGCATCACTTTAAATAAAAATCCTTGTGAATTTGGAGTTTCAAAGTGGGACTGCACACGTTAAGGTATGAATATCAAAAAATGACTCTGCGGTGGGACCAGAAAGCTCTACAGTCAACTTCGTTGCTGGCAGGACTCGAACCTGCGCGGGGAGACCCCAATGGATTTCTAGTCCATCGCCTTAACCTCTCGGCCACAACAACACATAAAAACTACAAATAAATTGAATTTTGCTAATATCAGACACTGGCTAAGTGGCTTATACAAAGACTGCCATGTGAATAATTCTGGATGTGGCGTATATAAAGACTGCCATGTGAATAATTCTGGAACACACATAATAAGGTAAGGGTGTGGTTTTTACTTGGTAAATTACCGTTGGTGCTTTTTTCCCTTGTTGGACGGTATATTTGATGGCTCCTCTTATCATGACATTTCCCCACGACTTACCTGAAACACTTATTAAATTTGCGCATAATATCTAATGGAGATGCTGGGGATTGAACCCAGGACCTCATACATGCAAAGCATGCGCTCTACCACTGAGCTACATCCCCTGCACAACTGCCAAAAATTACTTTGTTTTCGCGTATATAAAGGAAGAAGTGTGAGTAAAAAACAATGAATGGAGACGTTTCCAAGGGAAAACCTAACTAAGAAAACCTAAGAAAAGCTAACTTGGGAAGACTGAATGCATCACTTTAAATAAAAATCCTTGTGAATTTGGAGTTTCAAAGTGGGACTGCACACGTTAAGGTATGAATATCAAAAAATGACTCTGCGGTGGGACCAGAAAGCTCTACAGTCAACTTCATTGCTGGCAGGACTCGAACCTGCGCGGGGAGACCCCAATGGATTTCTAGTCCATCGCCTTAACCTCTCGGCCACAACAACACATAAAAACTAAAAGTAAGTAGAATTTTGCTAATATCAGACACTGGCTAAGTGGCTTATATAAAGACTGCCATGTGAATAATTCTGGAAGTGGCGTATATAAAGACTGCCATGTGAATAATTCTGGAACACACATAATAAGGTAAGGGTGTGGTTTTTACTTGGTAAATTACCGTTGGTGCTTTTTTCCCTTGTTGGACGGTATATTTGATGGCTCCTCTTATCATGACATTTCCCCACGACTTACCTGAAAACCTTTTAAATTTGCGCATAATATCTAATGGAGATGCCGGGGATTGAACCCAGGACCTCATACATGCAAAGCATGCGCTCTACCACTGAGCTACATCCCCTGCACAACTGCCAAAAATTACTTTATTTTCGCTTATATCAAGGAAGAAGTGTGAGAAAAAAACAATGAATGGAGACGTTTCCAAGGGAAAACCTACTATGACTGGCAAAAAGCTAACTTGTGAAGACTGAATGCATCACTTTAAATAAAAATCCTTGTGAATTTGGAGTTTCAAAGTGGGACTGCACACGTTAAGGTATGAATATCAAAAAATGACTCTGCGGTGGGACCAGAAAGCTCTACAGTCAACTTCGTTGCTGGCAGGACTCGAACCTGCGCGGGGAGACCCCAATGGATTTCTAGTCCATCGCCTAAACCTCTCGGCCACAACAACACATAAAAACTAAAAATAAATTGAATTTTGCTAATATCAGACACTGGCTAAGTGGCTTATACAAAGACTGCCATGTGAATAATTCTGGAAGTGGCGTATATAAAGACTGCCATGTGAATAATTCTGGAACACACATAATAGGGTAAGGGTGTGGTTTTTACTTGGTAAATTACCGTTGGTGCTTTTTTTCCTTGTTGGACGGTATATTTGATGGCTCCTCTTATCATGACATTTCCCCACGACTTACCTGAAAACCTTTTAAATTTGCGCATAATATCTAATGGAGATGCCGGGGATTGAACCCAGGACCTCATACATGCTAAGCATGCGCTCTACCACTGAGCTACATCCCCTGCACAACTGCCAAAAATGACTTTGTTTTCGCGTATATAAAGGAAGAAGTGTGAGTAAAAAACAATGAATGGAGACGTTTCCAAGGGAAAACCTAACTAAGAAAACCTAAGAAAAGCTAACTTGGGAAGACTGAATGCATCACTTTAAATAAAAATCCATGTGAATTTGGAGTTTCAAAGTGGGACTGCACACGTTAAGGTATGAATATCAAAAAATGACTCTGCGGTGGGACCAGAAAGCTCTTCAGTCAACTTCGTTGCTGGCAGGACTCAAACCTGCGCGGGGAGACCCCAATGGCTTTCTAGTCCATTGCCTTAACCTCTCGGCCACAACAACGCATAAAAACTGGATAAATTGACTTTTGCCAATATCAGACACTGGCTAAGTGGCGTATATAAAGACTGCCATGTGAATAATTCTGGAACACACATAATAAGGTAAGGGTGTGGTTTTTACTTGGTAAATTACCGTTGGTGCTTTTTTTCCTTGTTGGACGGTATATTTGATGGCTCCTCTTATCATGACATTTCCCCACGACTTACCTGAAAACCTTTTAAATTTGCGCATAATATCTAATGGAGATGCCGGGGATTGAACCCAGGACCTCATACATGCTAAGCATGCGCTCTACCACTGAGCTACATCCCCTGCACAAATTCCAAAAATTACTTTGTTTTTGCCTATATAAAGGAAGAAGTGTGAGAAAAAAACAATGAATGGAGACGTTTCCAAGGGAAAACCTACTATGACTGGCAAAAAGCTAACTTGTGAAGACTGAATGCATCACTTTAAATAAAAATCCTTGTGAATTTGGAGTTTCAAAGTGGGACTGCACACGTTAAGGTATGAATATCAAAAAATGACTCTGCGGTGGGACCAGAAAGCTCTACAGTCAACTTCATTGCTGGCAGGACTCGAACCTGCGCGGGGAGACCCCAATGGATTTCTAGTCCATCGCCTTAACCTCTCGGCCACAACAACACATAAAAACTAAAAGTAAGTAGAATTTTGCTAATATCAGACACTGGCTAAGTGGCTTATATAAAGACTGCCATGTGAATAATTCTGGAAGTGGCGTATATAAAGACTGCCATGTGAATGATTCTGGAACACACATAATAAGGTAAGGGTGTGGTTTTTACTTGGTAAATTACCGTTGGTGCTTTTTTCCCTTGTTGGACGGTATATTTGATGGCTCCTCTTATCATGACATTTCCCCACGACTTACCTGAAAACCTTTTAAATTTGCGCATAATATCTAATGGAGATGCCGGGGATTGAACCCAGGACCTCATACATGCAAAGCATGCGCTCTACCACTGAGCTACATCCCCTGCACAACTGCCAAAAATTACTTTATTTTCGCTTATATCAAGGAAGAAGTGTGAGAAAAAAACAATGAATGGAGACGTTTCCAAGGGAAAACCTACTATGACTGGCAAAAAGCTAACTTGGGAAGACTGAATGCATCACTTTAAATAAAAATCCTTGTGAATTTGGAGTTTCAAAGTGGGACTGCACACGTTAAGGTATGAATATCAAAAAATGCCTCTGCGGTGGGACCAGAAAGCTCTACAGTCAACTTCGTTGCTGGCAGGACTCGAACCTGCGCGGGGAGACCCCAATGGATTTCTAGTCCATCGCCTTAACCTCTCGGCCACAACAACACATAAAAACTAAAAATAAATTGAATTTTGCTAATATCAGACACTGGCTAAGTGGCTTATACAAAGACTGCCATGTGAATAATTCTGGAAGTGGCGTATATAAAGACTGCCATGTGAATAATTCTGGAACACACATAATAAGGTAAGGGTGTGGTTTTTACTTGGTAAATTACCGTTGGTGCTTTTTTCCCTTGTTGGACGGTATATTTGATGGCTCCTCTTATCATGACATTTCCCCACGACTTACCTGAAACACTTATTAAATTTGCGCATAATATCTAATGGAGATGCCGGGGATTGAACCCAGGACCTCATACATGCTAAGCATGCGCTCTACCACTGAGCTACATCCCCTGCACAAATTCCAAAAATTACTTTGTTTTTGCCTATATAAAGGAAGAAGTGTGAGAAAAAAACAATGAATGGAGACGTTTCCAAGGGAAAACCTACTATGACTGGCAAAAAGCTAACTTGTGAAGACTGAATGCATCACTTTAAATAAAAATCCTTGTGAATTTGGAGTTTCAAAGTGGGACTGCACACGTTAAGGTATGAATATCAAAAAATGACTCTGCGGTGGGACCAGAAAGCTCTACAGTCAACTTCGTTGCTGGCAGGACTCGAACCTGCGCGGGGAGACCCCAATGGATTTCTAGTCCATCGCCTTAACCTCTCGGCCACAACAACACATAAAAACTACAAATAAATTGAATTTTGCTAATATCAGACACTGGCTAAGTGGCTTATACAAAGACTGCCATGTGAATAATTCTGGATGTGGCGTATATAAAGACTGCCATGTGAATAATTCTGGAACACACATAATAAGGTAAGGGTGTGGTTTTTACTTGGTAAATTAACGTTGGTGCTTTTTTCCCTTGTTGGACGGTATATTTGATGGCTCCTCTTATCATGACATTTCCCCACGACTTACCTGAAACACTTATTAAATTTGCGCATAATATCTAATGGAGATGCTGGGGATTGAACCCAGGACCTCATACATGCAAAGCATGCGCTCTACCACTGAGCTACATCCCCTGCACAACTGCCAAAAATTACTTTGTTTTCGCGTATATAAAGGAAGAAGTGTGAGTAAAAAACAATGAATGGAGACGTTTCCAAGGGAAAACCTAACTAAGAAAACCTAAGAAAAGCTAACTTGGGAAGACTGAATGCATCACTTTAAATAAAAATCCTTGTGAATTTGGAGTTTCAAAGTGGGACTGCACACGTTAAGGTATGAATATCAAAAAATGACTCTGGGGTGGGACCAGAAAGCTCTACAGTCAACTTCGTTGCTGGCAGGACTCGAACCTGCGCGGGGAGACCCCAATGGATTTCTAGTCCATCGCCTTAACCTCTCGGCCACAACAACGGATAAAAACTGGATAAATTGACTTTTGCCAATATCAGACACTGGCTAAGTGGCGTATATAAAGACTGCCATGTGAATAATTCTGGAACACACATAATAAGGTAAGGGTGTGGTTTTTACTTGGTAAATTACCGTTGGTGCTTTTTTCCCTTGTTGGACGGTATATTTGATGGCTCCTCTTATCATGACATTTCCCCACGACTTACCTGAAAACCTTTTAAATTTGCGCATAATATCTAATGGAGATGCCGGGGATTGAACCCAGGACCTCATACATGCTAAGCATGCGCTCTACCACTGAGCTACATCCCCTGCACAAATTCCAAAAATTACTTTGTTTTTGCCTATATAAAGGAAGAAGTGTGAGAAAAAAAACAATGAATGGAGACGTTTCCAAGGGAAAACCTACTATGACTGGCAAAAAGCTAACTTGTGAAGACTGAATGCATCACTTTAAATAAAAATCCTTGTGAATATGGAGTTTCAAAGTGGGACTGCACACGTTAAGGTATGAATATCAAAAAATGACTCTGGGGTGGGACCAGAAAGCTCTACAGTCATCTTCGTTGCTGGCAGGACTCGAACCTGCGCGGGGAGACCCCAATGGATTTCTAGTCCATCGCCTTAACCTCTCGGCCACAACAACGCATAAAAACTCGATAAATTGACTTTTGCCAATATCAGACACTGGCTAAGTGGCGTATATAAAGACTGCCATGTGAATAATTCTGGAACACACATAATAAGGTAAGGGTGTGGTTTTTACTTGGTAAATTACCGTTGGTGCTTTTTTCCCTTGTTGAACGGTATATTTGATGGCTCCTCTTATCATGACATTTCCCCACGACTTACCTGAAAACCTTTTAAATTTGCGCATAATATCTAATGGAGATGCCAGGGATTGAACCCAGGGCCTCATACATGCTAAGCATGCGCTCTACCACTGAGCTACATCCCCTGCACAAATTCCAAAAATTACTTGTTTTTTGCGTATATAAAGGACCAGAAAGCTCTACAGTCAACTTCGTTGCTGGCAGGACTCGAACCTGCGCGGGGAGACCCCAATGGATTTCTAGTCCATCGCCTTAACCTCTCGGCCACAACAACACATAAAAACTACAAATAAATTGAATTTTGCTAATATCAGACACTGGCTAAGTGGCTTATACAAAGACTGCCATGTGAATAATTCTGGAAGTGGCGTATATAAAGACTGCCATGTGAATAATTCTGGAACACACATAATAGGGTAAGGGTGTGGTTTTTACTTGGTAAATTACCGTTGGTGCTTTTTTTCCTTGTTGGACGGTATATTTGATGGCTCCTCTTATCATGACATTTCCCCACGACTTACCTGAAAACCTTTTAAATTTGCGCATAATATCTAATGGAGATGCCGGGGATTGAACCCAGGACCTCATACATGCTAAGCATGCGCTCTACCACTGAGCTACATCCCCTGCACAAATTCCAAAAATTACTTTGTTTTTGCCTATATAAAGGAAGAAGTGTGAGAAAAAAACAATGAATGGAGACGTTTCCAAGGGAAAACCTACTATGACTGGCAAAAAGCTAACTTGTGAAGACTGAATGCATCACTTTAAATAAAAATCCTTGTGAATTTGGAGTTTCAAAGTGGGACTGCACACGTTAAGGTATGAATATCAAAAAATGACTCTGCGGTGGGACCAGAAAGCTCTACAGTCAACTTCGTTGCTGGCAGGACTCGAACCTGCGCGGGGAGACCCCAATGGATTTCTAGTCCATCGCCTTAACCTCTCGGCCACAACAACGCATAAAAACTCGATAAATTGACTTTTGCCAATATCAGACACTGGCTAAGTGGCGTATATAAAGACTGCCATGTGAATAATTCTGGAACACACATAATAAGGTAAGGGTGTGGTTTTTACTTGGTAAATTACCGTTGGTGCTTTTTTCCCTTGTTGAACGGTATATTTGATGGCTCCTCTTATCATGACATTTCCCCACGACTTACCTGAAAACCTTTTAAATTTGCGCATAATATCTAATGGAGATGCCAGGGATTGAACCCAGGGCCTCATACATGCTAAGCATGCGCTCTACCACTGAGCTACATCCCCTGCACAAATTCCAAAAATTACTTGTTTTTTGCGTATATAAAGGAAGAAGTGTGAGAAAAAAACAATGAATGGAGACGTTTCCAAGGGAAAACCTACTATGACTGGCAAAAAGCTAACTTGGGAAGACTGAATGCATCACTTTAAATAAAAATCCTTGTGAATTTGGAGCTTCAAAGTGGGACTGCACACGTTAAGGTATGAATATCAAAAAATGACTCTGCGGTGGGACCAGAAAGCTCTACAGTCAACTTCGTTGCTGGCAGGACTCGAACCTGCGCGGGGAGACCCCAATGGATTTCTAGTCCATCGCCTTAACCTCTCGGCCACAACAACACATAAAAACTAAAAATAAATTGAATTTTGCTAATATCAGACATTGGCTAAGTGGCTTATACAAAGACTGCCATGTGAATAATTCTGGAAGTGGCGTATATAAAGACTGCCATGTGAATAATTCTGGAACACACATAATAGGGTAAGGGTGTGGTTTTTACTTGGTAAATTACCGTTGGTGCTTTTTTTCCTTGTTGGACGGTATATTTGATGGCTCCTCTTATCATGACATTTCCCCACGACTTACCTGAAAACCTTTTAAATTTGCGCATAATATCTAATGGAGATGCCGGGGATTGAACCCAGGACCTCATACATGCTAAGCATGCGCTCTACCACTGAGCTACATCCCCTGCACAAATTCCAAAAATTACTTTGTTTTTGCCTATATAAAGGAAGAAGTGTGAGAAAAAAACAATGAATGGAGACGTTTCCAAGGGAAAACCTACTATGACTGGCAAAAAGCTAACTTGTGAAGACTGAATGCATCACTTTAAATAAAAATCCTTGTGAATTTGGAGTTTCAAAGTGGGACTGCACACGTTAAGGTATGAATATCAAAAAATGACTCTGCGGTGGGACCAGAAAGCTCTACAGTCAACTTCGTTGCTGGCAGGACTCGAACCTGCGCGGGGAGACCCCAATGGATTTCTAGTCCATCGCCTTAACCTCTCGGCCACAACAACACATAAAAACTACAAATAAATTGAATTTTGCTAATATCAGACACTGGCTAAGTGGCTTATACAAAGACTGCCATGTGAATAATTCTGGAAGTGGCGTATATAAAGACTGCCATGTGAATAATTCTGGAACACACATAATAGGGTAAGGGTGTGGTTTTTACTTGGTAAATTACCGTTGGTGCTTTTTTTCCTTGTTGGACGGTATATTTGATGGCTCCTCTTATCATGACATTTCCCCACGACTTACCTGAAAACCTTTTAAATTTGCGCATAATATCTAATGGAGATGCCGGGGATTGAACCCAGGACCTCATACATGCTAAGCATGCGCTCTACCACTGAGCTACATCCCCTGCACAAATTCCAAAAATTACTTTGTTTTTGCCTATATAAAGGAAGAAGTGTGAGAAAAAAACAATGAATGGAGACGTTTCCAAGGGAAAACCTACTATGACTGGCAAAAAGCTAACTTGTGAAGACTGAATGCATCACTTTAAATAAAAATCCTTGTGAATTTGGAGTTTCAAAGTGGGACTGCACACGTTAAGGTATGAATATCAAAAAATGACTCTGCGGTGGGACCAGAAAGCTCTACAGTCAACTTCGTTGCTGGCAGGACTCGAACCTGCGCGGGGAGACCCCAATGGATTTCTAGTCCATCGCCTTAACCTCTCGGCCACAACAACACATAAAAACTAAAAATAAATTGAATTTTGCTAATATCAGACACTGGCTAAGTGGCTTATACAAAGACTGCCATGTGAATAATTCTGGAAGTGGCGTATATAAAGACTGCCATGTGAATAATTCTGGAACACACATAATAAGGTAAGGGTGTGGTTTTTACTTGGTAAATTACCGTTGGTGCTTTTTTCCCTTGTTGGACGGTATATTTGATGGCTCCTCTTATCATGACATTTCCCCACGACTTACCTGAAACACTTATTAAATTTGCGCATAATATCTAATGGAGATGCCGGGGATTGAACCCAGGACCTCATACATGCTAAGCATGCGCTCTACCACTGAGCTACATCCCCTGCACAAATTCCAAAAATTACTTTGTTTTTGCCTATATAAAGGAAGAAGTGTGAGAAAAAAACAATGAATGGAGACGTTTCCAAGGGAAAACCTACTATGACTGGCAAAAAGCTAACTTGTGAAGACTGAATGCATCACTTTAAATAAAAATCCTTGTGAATTTGGAGTTTCAAAGTGGGACTGCACACGTTAAGGTATGAATATCAAAAAATGACTCTGCGGTGGGACCAGAAAGCTCTACAGTCAACTTCGTTGCTGGCAGGACTCGAACCTGCGCGGGTAGACCCCAATGGATTTCTAGTCCATCGCCTTAACCTCTCGGCCACAACAACGCATAAAAACTGGATAAATTGACTTTAGCCAATATCAGACACTGGCTAAGTGGCGTATATAAAGACTGCCATGTGAATAATTCTGGAACACACATAATAAGGTAAGGGTGTGGTTTTTACTTGGTAAATTACCGTTGGTGCTTTTTTCCCTTGTTGGACGGTATATTTGATGGCTCCTCTTATCATGACATTTCCCCACGACTTACCTGAAAACCTTTTAAATTTGCGCATAATATCTAATGGAGATGCCGGGGATTGAACCCAGGACCTCATACATGCTAAGCATGCGCTCTACCACTGAGCTACATCCCCTGCACAAATTCCAAAAATTACTTTGTTTTTGCCTATATAAAGGAAGAAGTGTGAGAAAAAAACAATGAATGGAGACGTTTCCAAGGGAAAACCGACTATGACTGGCAAAAAGCTAACTTGGGAAGACTGAATGCATCACTTTAAATAAAAATCCTTGTGAATTTGGAGTTTCAAAGTGGGACTGCACACGTTAAGGTATGAATATCAAAAAATGACTCTGCGGTGGGACCAGAAAGCTCTACAGTCAACTTCGTTGCTGGCAGGACTCGAACCTGCGCGGGGAGACCCCAATGGATTTCTAGTCCATCGCCTTAACCTCTCGGCCACAACAACACATAAAAACTACAAATAAATTGAATTTTGCTAATATCAGACACTGGCTAAGTGGCTTATACAAAGACTGCCATGTGAATAATTCTGGAAGTGGCGTATATAAAGACTGCCATGTGAATAATTCTGGAACACACATAATAAGGTAAGGGTGTGGTTTTTACTTGGTAAATTACCGTTGGTGCTTTTTTCCCTTGTTGGACGGTATATTTGATGGCTCCTCTTATCATGACATTTCCCCACGACTTACCTGAAACACTTATTAAATTTGCGCATAATATCTAATGGAGATGCTGGGGATTGAACCCAGGACCTCATACATGCAAAGCATGCGCTCTACCACTGAGCTACATCCCCTGCACAACTGCCAAAAATGACTTTGTTTTCGCGTATATAAAGGAAGAAGTGTGAGTAAAAAACAATGAATGGAGACGTTTCCAAGGGAAAACCTAACTAAGAAAACCTAAGAAAAGCTAACTTGGGAAGACTGAATGCATCACTTTAAATAAAAATCCTTGTGAATTTGGAGTTTCAAAGTGGGACTGCACACGTTAAGGTATGAATATCAAAAAATGACTCTGGGGTGGGACCAGAAAGCTCTACAGTCAACTTCGTTGCTGGCAGGACTCGAACCTGCGCGGGGAGACCCCAATGGATTTCTAGTCCATCGCCTTAACCTCTCGGCCACAACAACGCATAAAAACTGGATAAATTGACTTTTGCCAATATCAGACACTGGCTAAGTGGCGTATATAAAGACTGCCATGTGAATAATTCTGGAACACACATAATAAGGTAAGGGTGTGGTTTTTACTTGGTAAATTACCGTTGGTGCTTTTTTCCCTTGTTGGACGGTATATTTGATGGCTCCTCTTATCATGACATTTCCCCACGACTTACCTGAAACACTTATTAAATTTGCGCATAATATCTAATGGAGATGCTGGGGATTGAACCCAGGACCTCATACATGCAAAGCATGCGCTCTACCACTGAGCTACATCCCCTGCACAACTGCCAAAAATTACTTTGTTTTCGCGTATATAAAGAAAGAAGTGTGAGTAAAAAACAATGAATGGAGACGTTTCCAAGGGAAAACCTAACTAAGAAAACCTAAGAAAAGCTAACTTGGGAAGACTGAATGCATCACTTTAAATAAAAATCCTTGTGAATTTGGAGTTTCAAAGTGGGACTGCACACGTTAAGGTATGAATATCAAAAAATGACTCTGGGGTGGGACCAGAAAGCTCTACAGTCAACTTCGTTGCTGGCAGGACTCGAACCTGCTCGGGGAGACCCCAATGGATTTCTAGTCCATCGCCTTAACCTCTCGGCCACAACAACGGATAAAAACTGGATAAATTGACTTTTGCCAATATCAGACACTGGCTAAGTGGCGTATATAAAGACTGCCATGTGAATAATTCTGGAACACACATAATAAGGTAAGGGTGTGGTTTTTACTTGGTAAATTACCGTTGGTGCTTTTTTCCCTTGTTGGACGGTATATTTGATGGCTCCTCTTATCATGACATTTCCCCACGACTTACCTGAAAACCTTTTAAATTTGCGCATAATATCTAATGGAGATGCCGGGGATTGAACCCAGGACCTCATACATGCTAAGCATGCGCTCTACCACTGAGCTACATCCCCTGCACAAATTCCAAAAATTACTTTGTTTTTGCCTATATAAAGGAAGAAGTGTGAGAAAAAAAACAATGAATGGAGACGTTTCCAAGGGAAAACCTACTATGACTGGCAAAAAGCTAACTTGTGAAGACTGAATGCATCACTTTAAATAAAAATCCTTGTGAATTTGGAGTTTCAAAGTGGGACTGCACACGTTAAGGTATGAATATCAAAAAATGACTCTGGGGTGGGACCAGAAAGCTCTACAGTCATCTTCGTTGCTGGCAGGACTCGAACCTGCGCGGGGAGACCCCAATGGATTTCTAGTCCATCGCCTTAACCTCTCGGCCACAACAACGCATAAAAACTCGATAAATTGACTTTTGCCAATATCAGACACTGGCTAAGTGGCGTATATAAAGACTGCCATGTGAATAATTCTGGAACACACATAATAAGGTAAGGGTGTGGTTTTTACTTGGTAAATTACCGTTGGTGCTTTTTTCCCTTGTTGAACGGTATATTTGATGGCTCCTCTTATCATGACATTTCCCCACGACTTACCTGAAAACCTTTTAAATTTGCGCATAATATCTAATGGAGATGCCAGGGATTGAACCCAGGGCCTCATACATGCTAAGCATGCGCTCTACCACTGAGCTACATCCCCTGCACAAATTCCAAAAATTACTTGTTTTTTGCGTATATAAAGGAAGAAGTGTGAGAAAAAAACAATGAATGGAGACGTTTCCAAGGGAAAACCTACTATGACTGGCAAAAAGCTAACTTGGGAAGACTGAATGCATCACTTTAAATAAAAATCCTTGTGAATTTGGAGCTTCAAAGTGGGACTGCACACGTTAAGGTATGAATATCAAAAAATGACTCTGCGGTGGGACCAGAAAGCTCTACAGTCAACTTCGTTGCTGGCAGGACTCGAACCTGCGCGGGGAGACCCCAATGGATTTCTAGTCCATCGCCTTAACCTCTCGGCCACAACAACACATAAAAACTAAAAATAAATTGAATTTTGCTAATATCAGACATTGGCTAAGTGGCTTATACAAAGACTGCCATGTGAATAATTCTGGAAGTGGCGTATATAAAGACTGCCATGTGAATAATTCTGGAACACACATAATAGGGTAAGGGTGTGGTTTTTACTTGGTAAATTACCGTTG
The DNA here is from genome assembly GCF_964276395.1 of Gasterosteus aculeatus. Lineage (NCBI taxonomy): Eukaryota > Metazoa > Chordata > Actinopteri > Perciformes > Gasterosteidae > Gasterosteus > Gasterosteus aculeatus. The sequence goes on along the minus strand of NW_027554918.1, from coordinate 19,295 downwards.
GTGCTTTTTTTCCTTGTTGGACGGTATATTTGATGGCTCCTCTTATCATGACATTTCCCCACGACTTACCTGAAAACCTTTTAAATTTGCGCATAATATCTAATGGAGATGCCGGGGATTGAACCCAGGACCTCATACATGCTAAGCATGCGCTCTACCACTGAGCTACATCCCCTGCACAAATTCCAAAAATTACTTTGTTTTTGCCTATATAAAGGAAGAAGTGTGAGAAAAAAACAATGAATGGAGACGTTTCCAAGGGAAAACCTACTATGACTGGCAAAAAGCTAACTTGTGAAGACTGAATGCATCACTTTAAATAAAAATCCTTGTGAATTTGGAGTTTCAAAGTGGGACTGCACACGTTAAGGTATGAATATCAAAAAATGACTCTGCGGTGGGACCAGAAAGCTCTACAGTCAACTTCGTTGCTGGCAGGACTCGAACCTGCGCGGGGAGACCCCAATGGATTTCTAGTCCATCGCCTTAACCTCTCGGCCACAACAACACATAAAAACTACAAATAAATTGAATTTTGCTAATATCAGACACTGGCTAAGTGGCTTATACAAAGACTGCCATGTGAATAATTCTGGAAGTGGCGTATATAAAGACTGCCATGTGAATAATTCTGGAACACACATAATAGGGTAAGGGTGTGGTTTTTACTTGGTAAATTACCGTTGGTGCTTTTTTTCCTTGTTGGACGGTATATTTGATGGCTCCTCTTATCATGACATTTCCCCACGACTTACCTGAAAACCTTTTAAATTTGCGCATAATATCTAATGGAGATGCCGGGGATTGAACCCAGGACCTCATACATGCTAAGCATGCGCTCTACCACTGAGCTACATCCCCTGCACAAATTCCAAAAATTACTTTGTTTTTGCCTATATAAAGGAAGAAGTGTGAGAAAAAAACAATGAATGGAGACGTTTCCAAGGGAAAACCTACTATGACTGGCAAAAAGCTAACTTGTGAAGACTGAATGCATCACTTTAAATAAAAATCCTTGTGAATTTGGAGTTTCAAAGTGGGACTGCACACGTTAAGGTATGAATATCAAAAAATGACTCTGCGGTGGGACCAGAAAGCTCTACAGTCAACTTCGTTGCTGGCAGGACTCGAACCTGCGCGGGGAGACCCCAATGGATTTCTAGTCCATCGCCTTAACCTCTCGGCCACAACAACACATAAAAACTAAAAATAAATTGAATTTTGCTAATATCAGACACTGGCTAAGTGGCTTATACAAAGACTGCCATGTGAATAATTCTGGAAGTGGCGTATATAAAGACTGCCATGTGAATAATTCTGGAACACACATAATAAGGTAAGGGTGTGGTTTTTACTTGGTAAATTACCGTTGGTGCTTTTTTCCCTTGTTGGACGGTATATTTGATGGCTCCTCTTATCATGACATTTCCCCACGACTTACCTGAAACACTTATTAAATTTGCGCATAATATCTAATGGAGATGCCGGGGATTGAACCCAGGACCTCATACATGCTAAGCATGCGCTCTACCACTGAGCTACATCCCCTGCACAAATTCCAAAAATTACTTTGTTTTTGCCTATATAAAGGAAGAAGTGTGAGAAAAAAACAATGAATGGAGACGTTTCCAAGGGAAAACCTACTATGACTGGCAAAAAGCTAACTTGTGAAGACTGAATGCATCACTTTAAATAAAAATCCTTGTGAATTTGGAGTTTCAAAGTGGGACTGCACACGTTAAGGTATGAATATCAAAAAATGACTCTGCGGTGGGACCAGAAAGCTCTACAGTCAACTTCGTTGCTGGCAGGACTCGAACCTGCGCGGGTAGACCCCAATGGATTTCTAGTCCATCGCCTTAACCTCTCGGCCACAACAACGCATAAAAACTGGATAAATTGACTTTAGCCAATATCAGACACTGGCTAAGTGGCGTATATAAAGACTGCCATGTGAATAATTCTGGAACACACATAATAAGGTAAGGGTGTGGTTTTTACTTGGTAAATTACCGTTGGTGCTTTTTTCCCTTGTTGGACGGTATATTTGATGGCTCCTCTTATCATGACATTTCCCCACGACTTACCTGAAAACCTTTTAAATTTGCGCATAATATCTAATGGAGATGCCGGGGATTGAACCCAGGACCTCATACATGCTAAGCATGCGCTCTACCACTGAGCTACATCCCCTGCACAAATTCCAAAAATTACTTTGTTTTTGCCTATATAAAGGAAGAAGTGTGAGAAAAAAACAATGAATGGAGACGTTTCCAAGGGAAAACCGACTATGACTGGCAAAAAGCTAACTTGGGAAGACTGAATGCATCACTTTAAATAAAAATCCTTGTGAATTTGGAGTTTCAAAGTGGGACTGCACACGTTAAGGTATGAATATCAAAAAATGACTCTGCGGTGGGACCAGAAAGCTCTACAGTCAACTTCGTTGCTGGCAGGACTCGAACCTGCGCGGGGAGACCCCAATGGATTTCTAGTCCATCGCCTTAACCTCTCGGCCACAACAACACATAAAAACTACAAATAAATTGAATTTTGCTAATATCAGACACTGGCTAAGTGGCTTATACAAAGACTGCCATGTGAATAATTCTGGAAGTGGCGTATATAAAGACTGCCATGTGAATAATTCTGGAACACACATAATAAGGTAAGGGTGTGGTTTTTACTTGGTAAATTACCGTTGGTGCTTTTTTCCCTTGTTGGACGGTATATTTGATGGCTCCTCTTATCATGACATTTCCCCACGACTTACCTGAAACACTTATTAAATTTGCGCATAATATCTAATGGAGATGCTGGGGATTGAACCCAGGACCTCATACATGCAAAGCATGCGCTCTACCACTGAGCTACATCCCCTGCACAACTGCCAAAAATGACTTTGTTTTCGCGTATATAAAGGAAGAAGTGTGAGTAAAAAACAATGAATGGAGACGTTTCCAAGGGAAAACCTAACTAAGAAAACCTAAGAAAAGCTAACTTGGGAAGACTGAATGCATCACTTTAAATAAAAATCCTTGTGAATTTGGAGTTTCAAAGTGGGACTGCACACGTTAAGGTATGAATATCAAAAAATGACTCTGGGGTGGGACCAGAAAGCTCTACAGTCAACTTCGTTGCTGGCAGGACTCGAACCTGCGCGGGGAGACCCCAATGGATTTCTAGTCCATCGCCTTAACCTCTCGGCCACAACAACGCATAAAAACTGGATAAATTGACTTTTGCCAATATCAGACACTGGCTAAGTGGCGTATATAAAGACTGCCATGTGAATAATTCTGGAACACACATAATAAGGTAAGGGTGTGGTTTTTACTTGGTAAATTACCGTTGGTGCTTTTTTCCCTTGTTGGACGGTATATTTGATGGCTCCTCTTATCATGACATTTCCCCACGACTTACCTGAAACACTTATTAAATTTGCGCATAATATCTAATGGAGATGCTGGGGATTGAACCCAGGACCTCATACATGCAAAGCATGCGCTCTACCACTGAGCTACATCCCCTGCACAACTGCCAAAAATTACTTTGTTTTCGCGTATATAAAGAAAGAAGTGTGAGTAAAAAACAATGAATGGAGACGTTTCCAAGGGAAAACCTAACTAAGAAAACCTAAGAAAAGCTAACTTGGGAAGACTGAATGCATCACTTTAAATAAAAATCCTTGTGAATTTGGAGTTTCAAAGTGGGACTGCACACGTTAAGGTATGAATATCAAAAAATGACTCTGGGGTGGGACCAGAAAGCTCTACAGTCAACTTCGTTGCTGGCAGGACTCGAACCTGCTCGGGGAGACCCCAATGGATTTCTAGTCCATCGCCTTAACCTCTCGGCCACAACAACACATAAAAACTACAAATAAATTGAATTTTGCTAATATCAGACACTGGCTAAGTGGCTTACAAAGACTGCCATGTGAATAATTCTGGAAGTGGCGTATATAAAGACTGCCATGTGAATAATTCTGGAACACACATAATAAGGTAAGGGTGTGGTTTTTACTTGGTAAATTACCGTTGGTGCTTTTTTCCCTTGTTGGACGGTATATTTGATGGCTCCTCTTATCATGACATTTCCCCACGACTTACCTGAAAACCTTTTAAATTTGCGCATAATATCTAATGGAGATGCCGGGGATTGAACCCAGGGCCTCATACATGCTAAGCATGCGCTCTACCACTGAGCTACATCCCCTGCACAAATTCCAAAAATTACTTTGTTTTTGCCTATATAAAGGAAGAAGTGTGAGAAAAAAACAATGAATGGAGACGTTTCCAAGGGAAAACCTACTATGACTGGCAAAAAGCTAACTTGTGAAGACTGAATGCATCACTTTAAATAAAAATCCTTGTGAATTTGGAGTTTCAAAGTGGGACTGCACACGTTAAGGTATGAATATCAAAAAATGACTCTGCGGTGGGACCAGAAAGCTCTACAGTCAACTTCGTTGCTGGCAGGACTCGAACCTGCGCGGGGAGACCCCAATGGATTTCTAGTCCATCGCCTTAACCTCTCGGCCACAACAACACATAAAAACTACAAATAAATTGAATTTTGCTAATATCAGACACTGGCTAAGTGGCTTATACAAAGACTGCCATGTGAATAATTCTGGAAGTGGCGTATATAAAGACTGCCATGTGAATAATTCTGGAACACACATAATAAGGTAAGGGTGTGGTTTTTACTTGCTAAATTACCGTTGGTGCTTTTTTCCCTTGTTGGACGATATATTTGATGGCTCCTCTTATCATGACATTTCCCCACGACTTACCTGAAAACCTTTTAAATTTGCGCATAATATCTAATGGAGATGCTGGGGATTGAACCCAGGACCTCATACATGCAAAGCATGCGCTCTACCACTGAGCTACATCCCATGCACAACTGCCAAAAATTACTTTGTTTTCGCGTATATAAAGGAAGAAGTGTGAGTAAAAAACAATGAATGGAGACGTTTCCAAGGGAAAACCTAACTAAGAAAACCTAAGAAAAGCTAACTTGGGAAGACTGAATGCATCACTTTAAATAAAAATCCTTGTGAATTTGGAGTTTCAAAGTGGGACTGCACACGTTAAGGTATGAATATCAAAAAATGACTCTGCGGTGGGACCAGAAAGCTCTACAGTCAACTTCGTTGCTGGCAGGACTCGAACCTGCGCGGGGAGACCCCAATGGATTTCTAGTCCATCGCCTTAACCTCTCGGCCACAACAACACATAAAAACTACAAATAAATTGAATTTTGCTAATATCAGACACTGGCTAAGTGGCTTATACAAAGACTGCCATGTGAATAATTCTGGAAGTGGCGTATATAAAGACTGCCATGTGAATAATTCTGGAACACACATAATAAGGTAAGGGTGTGGTTTTTACTTGGTAAATTACCGTTGGTGCTTTTTTCCCTTGTTGGACGGTATATTTGATGGCTCCTCTTATCATGACATTTCCCCACGACTTACCTGAAAACCTTTTAAATTTGCGCATAATATCTAATGGAGATGCCGGGGATTGAACCCAGGGCCTCATACATGCTAAGCATGCGCTCAACCACTGAGCTACATCCCCTGCACAAATTCCAAAAATTACTTTGTTTTTGCGTATATAAAGGAAGAAGTGTGAGAAAAAAACAATGAATGGAGACGTTTCCAAGGGAAAACCTACTATGACTGGCAAAAAGCTAACTTGGGAAGACTGAATGCATCACTTTAAATAAAAATCCTTGTGAATTTGGAGCTTCAAAGTGGGACTGCACACGTTAAGGTATGAATATCAAAAAATGACTCTGCGGTGGGACCAGAAAGCTCTACAGTCAACTTCGTTGCTGGCAGGACTCGAACCTGCGCGGGGAGACCCCAATGGATTTCTAGTCCATCGCCTTAACCTCTCGGCCACAACAACACATAAAAGCTAAAAATAAATTGAATTTTGCTAATATCAGACACTGGCTAAGTGGCTTATACAAAGACTGCCATGTGAATAATTCTGGAAGTGGCGTATATAAAGACTGCCATGTGAATAATTCTGGAACACACATAATAGGGTAAGGGTGTGGTTTTTACTTGGTAAATTACCGTTGGTGCTTTTTTTCCTTGTTGGACGGTATATTTGATGGCTCCTCTTATCATGACATTTCCCCACGACTTACCTGAAACACTTATTAAATTTGCGCATAATATCTAATGGAGATGCTGGGGATTGAACCCAGGACCTCATACATGCAAAGCATGCGCTCTACCACTGAGCTACATCCCCTGCACAACTGCCAAAAATGACTTTGTTTTCGCGTATATAAAGGAAGAAGTGTGAGTAAAAAACAATGAATGGAGACGTTTCCAAGGGAAAACCTAACTAAGAAAACCTAAGAAAAGCTAACTTGGGAAGACTGAATGCATCACTTTAAATAAAAATCCTTGTGAATTTGGAGTTTCAAAGTGGGACTGCACACGTTAAGGTATGAATATCAAAAAATGACTCTGGGGTGGGACCAGAAAGCTCTACAGTCAACTTCGTTGCTGGCAGGACTGGAACCTGCGCGGGGAGACCCCAATGGATTTCTAGTCCATCGCCTTAACCTCTCGGCCACAACAACACATAAAAACTAAAAATAAATTGAATTTTGCTAATATCAGACACTGGCTAAGTGGCTTATACAAAGACTGCCATGTGAGTAATTCTGGAAGTGGCGTATATAAAGACTGCCATGTGAATAATTCTGGAACACACATAATAAGGTAAGGGTGTGGTTTTTACTTGGTAAATTACCGTTGGTGCTTTTTTCCCTTGTTGGACGGTATATTTGATGGCTCCTCTTATCATGACATTTCCCCACGACTTACCTGAAACACTTATTAAATTTGCGCATAATATCTAATGGAGATGCTGGGGATTGAACCCAGGACCTCATACATGCAAAGCATGCGCTCTACCACTGAGCTACATCCCCTGCACAACTGCCAAAAATTACTTTGTTTTCGCGTATATAAAGGAAGAAGTGTGAGTAAAAAACAATGAATGGAGACGTTTCCAAGGGAAAACCTAACTAAGAAAACCTAAGAAAAGCTAACTTGGGAAGACTGAATGCATCACTTTAAATAAAAATCCTTGTGAATTTGGAGTTTCAAAGTGGGACTGCACACGTTAAGGTATGAATATCAAAAAATGACTCTGGGGTGGGACCAGAAAGCTCTACAGTCAACTTCGTTGCTGGCAGGACTCGAACCTGCTCGGGGAGACCCCAATGGATTTCTAGTCCATCGCCTTAACCTCTCGGCCACAACAACACATAAAAACTAAAAATAAATTGAATTTTGCTAATATCAGACACTGGCTAAGTGGCTTATACAAAGACTGCCATGTGAATAATTCTGGAAGTGGCGTATATAAAGACTGCCATGTGAATAATTCTGGAACACACATAATAAGGTAAGGGTGTGGTTTTTACTTGGTAAATTACCGTTGGTGCTTTTTTCCCTTGTTGGACGGTATATTTGATGGCTCCTCTTATCATGACATTTCCCCACGACTTACCTGAAACACTTATTAAATTTGCGCATAATATCTAATGGAGATGCTGGGGATTGAACCCAGGACCTCATACATGCAAAGCATGCGCTCTACCACTGAGCTACATCCCCTGCACAACTGCCAAAAATTACTTTGTTTTCGCGTATATAAAGGAAGAAGTGTGAGTAAAAAACAATGAATGGAGACGTTTCCAAGGGAAAACCTAACTAAGAAAACCTAAGAAAAGCTAACTTGGGAAGACTGAATGCATCACTTTAAATAAAAATCCTTGTGAATTTGGAGTTTCAAAGTGGGACTGCACACGTTAAGGTATGAATATCAAAAAATGACTCTGGGGTGGGACCAGAAAGCTCTACAGTCAACTTCGTTGCTGGCAGGACTCGAACCTGCTCGGGGAGACCCCAATGGATTTCTAGTCCATCGCCTTAACCTCTCGGCCACAACAACACATAAAAACTAAAAATAAATTGAATTTTGCTAATATCAGACACTGGCTAAGTGGCTTATACAAAGACTGCCATGTGAATAATTCTGGAAGTGGCGTATATAAAGACTGCCATGTGAATAATTCTGGAACACACATAATAAGGTAAGGGTGTGGTTTTTACTTGGTAAATTACCGTTGGTGCTTTTTTCCCTTGTTGGACGGTATATTTGATGGCTCCTCTTATCATGACATTTCCCCACGACTTACCTGAAACACTTATTAAATTTGCGCATAATATCTAATGGAGATGCTGGGGATTGAACCCAGGACCTCATACATGCAAAGCATGCGCTCTACCACTGAGCTACATCCCCTGCACAACTGCCAAAAATTACTTTGTTTTCGCGTATATAAAGGAAGAAGTGTGAGTAAAAAACAATGAATGGAGACGTTTCCAAGGGAAAACCTACTATGACTGGCAAAAAGCTAACTTGTGAAGACTGAATGCATCACTTTAAATAAAAATCCTTGTGAATTTGGAGTTTCAAAGTGGGACTGCACACGTTAAGGTATGAATATCAAAAAATGACTCTGCGGTGGGACCAGAAAGCTCTACAGTCAACTTCGTTGCTGGCAGGACTCGAACCTGCGCGGGGACACCCCAATGGATTTCTAGTCCATCGCCTTAACCTCTCGGCCACAACAACACATAAAAGCTAAAAATAAATTGAATTTTGCTAATATCAGACACTGGCTAAGTGGCTTATACAAAGACTGCCATGTGAATAATTCTGGAAGTGGCGTATATAAAGACTGCCATGTGAATAATTCTGGAACACACATAATAGGGTAAGGGTGTGGTTTTTACTTGGTAAATTACCGTTGGTGCTTTTTTTCCTTGTTGGACGGTATATTTGATGGCTCCTCTTATCATGACATTTCCCCACGACTTACCTGAAACACTTATAAAATTTGCGCATAATATCTAATGGAGATGCTGGGGATTGAACCCAGGACCTCATACATGCAAAGCATGCGCTCTACCACTGAGCTACATCCCCTGCACAACTGCCAAAAATGACTTTGTTTTCGCGTATATAAAGGAAGAAGTGTGAGTAAAAAACAATGAATGGAGACGTTTCCAAGGGAAAACCTAACTAAGAAAACCTAAGAAAAGCTAACTTGGGAAGACTGAATGCATCACTTTAAATAAAAATCCTTGTGAATTTGGAGTTTCAAAGTGGGACTGCACACGTTAAGGTATGAATATCAAAAAATGACTCTGGGGTGGGACCAGAAAGCTCTACAGTCAACTTCGTTGCTGGCAGGACTGGAACCTGCGCGGGGAGACCCCAATGGATTTCTAGTCCATCGCCTTAACCTCTCGGCCACAACAACACATAAAAACTACAAATAAATTGAATTTTGCTAATATCAGACACTGGCTAAGTGGCTTATACAAAGACTGCCATGTGAATAATTCTGGAAGTGGCGTATATAAAGACTGCCATGTGAATAATTCTGGAACACACATAATAAGGTAAGGGTGTGGTTTTTACTTGGTAAATTACCGTTGGTGCTTTTTTCCCTTGTTGGACGGTATATTTGATGGCTCCTCTTATCATGACATTTCCCCACGACTTACCTGAAACACTTATTAAATTTGCGCATAATATCTAATGGAGATGCTGGGGATTGAACCCAGGACCTCATACATGCAAAGCATGCGCTCTACCACTGAGCTACATCCCCTGCACAACTGCCAAAAATTACTTTGTTTTCGCGTATATAAAGGAAGAAGTGTGAGTAAAAAACAATGAATGGAGACGTTTCCAAGGGAAAACCTAACTAAGAAAACCTAAGAAAAGCTAACTTGGGAAGACTGAATGCATCACTTTAAATAAAAATCCTTGTGAATTTGGAGTTTCAAAGTGGGACTGCACACGTTAAGGTATGAATATCAAAAAATGACTCTGCGGTGGGACCAGAAAGCTCTACAGTCAACTTCGTTGCTGGCAGGACTCGAACCTGCTCGGGGAGACCCCAATGGATTTCTAGTCCATCGCCTTAACCTCTCGGCCACAACAACACATAAAAACTACAAATAAATTGAATTTGGCTAATATCAGACACTGGCTAAGTGGCTTATACAAAGACTGCCATGTGAATAATTCTGGAAGTGGCGTATATAAAGACTGCCATGTGAATAATTCTGGAACACACATAATAAGGTAAGGGTGTGGTTTTTACTTGGTAAATTACCGTTGGTGCTTTTTTCCCTTGTTGGACGGTATATTTGATGGCTCCTCTTATCATGACATTTCCCCACGACTTACCTGAAAACCTTTTAAATTTGCGCATAATATCTAATGGAGATGCCGGGGATTGAACCCAGGGCCTCATACATGCTAAGCATGCGCTCTACCACTGAGCTACATCCCCTGCACAAATTCCAAAAATTACTTTGTTTTTGCCTATATAAAGGAAGAAGTGTGAGAAAAAAACAATGAATGGAGACGTTTCCAAGGGAAAACCTACTATGACTGGCAAAAAGCTAACTTGTGAAGACTGAATGCATCACTTTAAATAAAAATCCCTGTGAATTTGGAGTTTCAAAGTGGGACTGCACACGTTAAGGTATGAATATCAAAAAATGACTCTGCGGTGGGACCAGAAAGCTCTACAGTCAACTTCGTTGCTGGCAGGACTCGAACCTGCGCGGGGAGACCCCAATGGATTTCTAGTCCATCGCCTTAACCTCTCGGCCACAACAACACATAAAAACTACAAATAAATTGAATTTTGCTAATATCAGACACTGGCTAAGTGGCTTATACAAAGACTGCCATGTGAATAATTCTGGAAGTGGCGTATATAAAGACTGCCATGTGAATAATTCTGGAACACACATAATAAGGTAAGGGTGTGGTTTTTACTTGGTAAATTACCGTTGGTGCTTTTTTCCCTTGTTGGACGGTATATTTGATGGCTCCTCTTATCATGACATTTCCCCACGACTTACCTGAAACACTTATTAAATTTGCGCATAATATCTAATGGAGATGCTGGGGATTGAACCCAGGACCTCATACATGCAAAGCATGCGCTCTACCACTGAGCTACATCCCCTGCACAACTGCCAAAAATTACTTTGTTTTCGCGTATATAAAGGAAGAAGTGTGAGTAAAAAACAATGAATGGAGACGTTTCCAAGGGAAAACCTAACTAAGAAAACCTAAGAAAAGCTAACTTGGGAAGACTGAATGCATCACTTTAAATAAAAATCCTTGTGAATTTGGAGTTTCAAAGTGGGACTGCACACGTTAAGGTATGAATATCAAAAAATGACTCTGGGGTTGGACCAGAAAGCTCTACAGTCAACTTCGTTGCTGGCAGGACTCGAACCTGCGCGGGGAGACCCCAATGGATTTCTAGTCCATCGCCTTAACCTCTCGGCCACAACAACACATAAAAACTACAAATAAATTGAATTTTGCTAATATCAGACACTGGCTAAGTGGCTTATACAAAGACTGCCATGTGAGTAATTCTGGAAGTGGCGTATATAAAGACTGCCATGTGAATAATTCTGGAACACACATAATAAGGTAAGGGTGTGGTTTTTACTTGGTAAATTACCGTTGGTGCTTTTTTCCCTTGTTGGACGGTATATTTGATGGCTCCTCTTATCATGACATTTCCCCACGACTTACCTGAAACACTTATTAAATTTGCGCATAATATCTAATGGAGATGCTGGGGATTGAACCCAGGACCTCATACATGCAAAGCATGCGCTCTACCACTGAGCTACATCCCCTGCACAACTGCCAAAAATTACTTTGTTTTCGCGTATATAAAGGAAGAAGTGTGAGTAAAAAACAATGAATGGAGACGTTTCCAAGGGAAAACCTAACTAAGAAAACCTAAGAAAAGCTAACTTGGGAAGACTGAATGCATCACTTTAAATAAAAATCCTTGTGAATTTGGAGTTTCAAAGTGGGACTGCACACGTTAAGGTATGAATATCAAAAAATGACTCTGGGGTGGGACCAGAAAGCTCTACAGTCAACTTCGTTGCTGGCAGGACTCGAACCTGCTCGGGGAGACCCCAATGGATTTCTAGTCCATCGCCTTAACCTCTCGGCCACAACAACACATAAAAACTAAAAATAAATTGAATTTTGCTAATATCAGACACTGGCTAAGTGGCTTATACAAAGACTGCCATGTGAATAATTCTGGAAGTGGCGTATATAAAGACTGCCATGTGAATAATTCTGGAACACACATAATAAGGTAAGGGTGTGGTTTTTACTTGGTAAATTACCGTTGGTGCTTTTTTCCCTTGTTGGACGGTATATTTGATGGCTCCTCTTATCATGACATTTCCCCACGACTTACCTGAAACACTTATTAAATTTGCGCATAATATCTAATGGAGATGCTGGGGATTGAACCCAGGACCTCATACATGCAAAGCATGCGCTCTACCACTGAGCTACATCCCCTGCACAACTGCCAAAAATTACTTTGTTTTCGCGTATATAAAGGAAGAAGTGTGAGTAAAAAACAATGAATGGAGACGTTTCCAAGGGAAAACCTACTATGACTGGCAAAAAGCTAACTTGTGAAGACTGAATGCATCACTTTAAATAAAAATCCTTGTGAATTTGGAGTTTCAAAGTGGGACTGCACACGTTAAGGTATGAATATCAAAAAATGACTCTGCGGTGGGACCAGAAAGCTCTACAGTCAACTTCGTTGCTGGCAGGACTCGAACCTGCGCGGGGACACCCCAATGGATTTCTAGTCCATCGCCTTAACCTCTCGGCCACAACAACACATAAAAGCTAAAAATAAATTGAATTTTGCTAATATCAGACACTGGCTAAGTGGCTTATACAAAGACTGCCATGTGAATAATTCTGGAAGTGGCGTATATAAAGACTGCCATGTGAATAATTCTGGAACACACATAATAGGGTAAGGGTGTGGTTTTTACTTGGTAAATTACCGTTGGTGCTTTTTTTCCTTGTTGGACGGTATATTTGATGGCTCCTCTTATCATGACATTTCCCCACGACTTACCTGAAACACTTATAAAATTTGCGCATAATATCTAATGGAGATGCTGGGGATTGAACCCAGGACCTCATACATGCAAAGCATGCGCTCTACCACTGAGCTACATCCCCTGCACAACTGCCAAAAATGACTTTGTTTTCGCGTATATAAAGGAAGAAGTGTGAGTAAAAAACAATGAATGGAGACGTTTCCAAGGGAAAACCTAACTAAGAAAACCTAAGAAAAGCTAACTTGGGAAGACTGAATGCATCACTTTAAATAAAAATCCTTGTGAATTTGGAGTTTCAAAGTGGGACTGCACACGTTAAGGTATGAATATCAAAAAATGACTCTGGGGTGGGACCAGAAAGCTCTACAGTCAACTTCGTTGCTGGCAGGACTGGAACCTGCGCGGGGAGACCCCAATGGATTTCTAGTCCATCGCCTTAACCTCTCGGCCACAACAACACATAAAAACTACAAATAAATTGAATTTTGCTAATATCAGACACTGGCTAAGTGGCTTATACAAAGACTGCCATGTGAATAATTCTGGAAGTGGCGTATATAAAGACTGCCATGTGAATAATTCTGGAACACACATAATAAGGTAAGGGTGTGGTTTTTACTTGGTAAATTACCGTTGGTGCTTTTTTCCCTTGTTGGACGGTATATTTGATGGCTCCTCTTATCATGACATTTCCCCACGACTTACCTGAAACACTTATTAAATTTGCGCATAATATCTAATGGAGATGCTGGGGATTGAACCCAGGACCTCATACATGCAAAGCATGCGCTCTACCACTGAGCTACATCCCCTGCACAACTGCCAAAAATTACTTTGTTTTCGCGTATATAAAGGAAGAAGTGTGAGTAAAAAACAATGAATGGAGACGTTTCCAAGGGAAAACCTAACTAAGAAAACCTAAGAAAAGCTAACTTGGGAAGACTGAATGCATCACTTTAAATAAAAATCCTTGTGAATTTGGAGTTTCAAAGTGGGACTGCACACGTTAAGGTATGAATATCAAAAAATGACTCTGGGGTGGGACCAGAAAGCTCTACAGTCAACTTCGTTGCTGGCAGGACTCGAACCTGCTCGGGGAGACCCCAATGGATTTCTAGTCCATCGCCTTAACCTCTCGGCCACAACAACACATAAAAACTACAAATAAATTGAATTTGGCTAATATCAGACACTGGCTAAGTGGCTTATACAAAGACTGCCATGTGAATAATTCTGGAAGTGGCGTATATAAAGACTGCCATGTGAATAATTCTGGAACACACATAATAAGGTAAGGGTGTGGTTTTTACTTGGTAAATTACCGTTGGTGCTTTTTTCCCTTGTTGGACGGTATATTTGATGGCTCCTCTTATCATGACATTTCCCCACGACTTACCTGAAAACCTTTTAAATTTGCGCATAATATCTAATGGAGATGCCGGGGATTGAACCCAGGGCCTCATACATGCTAAGCATGCGCTCTACCACTGAGCTACATCCCCTGCACAAATTCCAAAAATTACTTTGTTTTTGCCTATATAAAGGAAGAAGTGTGAGAAAAAAACAATGAATGGAGACGTTTCCAAGGGAAAACCTACTATGACTGGCAAAAAGCTAACTTGTGAAGACTGAATGCATCACTTTAAATAAAAATCCCTGTGAATTTGGAGTTTCAAAGTGGGACTGCACACGTTAAGGTATGAATATCAAAAAATGACTCTGCGGTGGGACCAGAAAGCTCTACAGTCAACTTCGTTGCTGGCAGGACTCGAACCTGCGCGGGGAGACCCCAATGGATTTCTAGTCCATCGCCTTAACCTCTCGGCCACAACAACACATAAAAACTACAAATAAATTGAATTTTGCTAATATCAGACACTGGCTAAGTGGCTTATACAAAGACTGCCATGTGAATAATTCTGGAAGTGGCGTATATAAAGACTGCCATGTGAATAATTCTGGAACACACATAATAAGGTAAGGGTGTGGTTTTTACTTGGTAAATTACCGTTGGTGCTTTTTTCCCTTGTTGGACGGTATATTTGATGGCTCCTCTTATCATGACATTTCCCCACGACTTACCTGAAACACTTATTAAATTTGCGCATAATATCTAATGGAGATGCTGGGGATTGAACCCAGGACCTCATACATGCAAAGCATGCGCTCTACCACTGAGCTACATCCCCTGCACAACTGCCAAAAATTACTTTGTTTTCGCGTATATAAAGGAAGAAGTGTGAGTAAAAAACAATGAATGGAGACGTTTCCAAGGGAAAACCTAACTAAGAAAACCTAAGAAAAGCTAACTTGGGAAGACTGAATGCATCACTTTAAATAAAAATCCTTGTGAATTTGGAGTTTCAAAGTGGGACTGCACACGTTAAGGTATGAATATCAAAAAATGACTCTGGGGTTGGACCAGAAAGCTCTACAGTCAACTTCGTTGCTGGCAGGACTCGAACCTGCGCGGGGAGACCCCAATGGATTTCTAGTCCATCGCCTTAACCTCTCGGCCACAACAACACATAAAAACTACAAATAAATTGAATTTTGCTAATATCAGACACTGGCTAAGTGGCTTATACAAAGACTGCCATGTGAATAATTCTGGAAGTGGCGTATATAAAGACTGCCATGTGAATAATTCTGGAACACACATAATAAGGTAAGGGTGTGGTTTTTACTTGGTAAATTACCGTTGGTGCTTTTTTCCCTTGTTGGACGGTATATTTGATGGCTCCTCTTATCATGACATTTCCCCACGACTTACCTGAAAACCTTTTAAATTTGCGCATAATATCTAATGGAGATGCCGGGGATTGAACCCAGGGCCTCATACATGCTAAGCATGCGCTCTACCACTGAGCTACATCCCCTGCACAAATTCCAAAAATTACTTTGTTTTTGCGTATATAAAGGAAGAAGTGTGAGAAAAAAACAATGAATGGAGACGTTTCCAAGGGAAAACCTACTATGACTGGCAAAAAGCTAACTTGTGAAGACTGAATGCATCACTTTAAATAAAAATCCTTGTGAATTTGGAGTTTCAAAGTGGGACTGCACACGTTAAGGTATGAATATCAAAAAATGACTCTGCGGTGGGACCAGAAAGCTCTACAGTCAACTTCGTTGCTGGCAGGACTCGAACCTGCGCGGGGAGACCCCAATGGATTTCTAGTCCATCGCCTTAACCTCTCGGCCACAACAACACATAAAAACTACAAATAAATTGAATTTTGCTAATATCAGACACTGGCTAAGTGGCTTATACAAAGACTGCCATGTGAATAATTCTGGAAGTGGCGTATATAAAGACTGCCATGTGAATAATTCTGGAACACACATAATAAGGTAAGGGTGTGGTTTTTACTTGGTAAATTACCGTTGGTGCTTTTTTCCCTTGTTGGACGGTATATTTGATGGCTCCTCTTATCATGACATTTCCCCACGACTTACCTGAAACACTTATTAAATTTGCGCATAATATCTAATGGAGATGCTGGGGATTGAACCCAGGACCTCATACATGCAAAGCATGCGCTCTACCACTGAGCTACATCCCCTGCACAACTGCCAAAAATTACTTTGTTTTCGCGTATATAAAGGAAGAAGTGTGAGTAAAAAACAATGAATGGAGACGTTTCCAAGGGAAAACCTAACTAAGAAAACCTAAGAAAAGCTAACTTGGGAAGACTGAATGCATCACTTTAAATAAAAATCCTTGTGAATTTGGAGTTTCAAAGTGGGACTGCACACGTTAAGGTATGAATATCAAAAAATGACTCTGGGGTTGGACCAGAAAGCTCTACAGTCAACTTCGTTGCTGGCAGGACTCGAACCTGCGCGGGGAGACCCCAATGGATTTCTAGTCCATCGCCTTAACCTCTCGGCCACAACAACACATAAAAACTACAAATAAATTGAATTTTGCTAATATCAGACACTGGCTAAGTGGCTTATACAAAGACTGCCATGTGAATAATTCTGGAAGTGGCGTATATAAAGACTGCCATGTGAATAATTCTGGAACACACATAATAAGGTAAGGGTGTGGTTTTTACTTGGTAAATTACCGTTGGTGCTTTTTTCCCTTGTTGGACGGTATATTTGATGGCTCCTCTTATCATGACATTTCCCCACGACTTACCTGAAAACCTTTTAAATTTGCGCATAATATCTAATGGAGATGCCGGGGATTGAACCCAGGGCCTCATACATGCTAAGCATGCGCTCTACCACTGAGCTACATCCCCTGCACAAATTCCAAAAATTACTTTGTTTTTGCGTATATAAAGGAAGAAGTGTGAGAAAAAAACAATGAATGGAGACGTTTCCAAGGGAAAACCTACTATGACTGGCAAAAAGCTAACTTGGGAAGACTGAATGCATCACTTTAAATAAAAATCCTTGTGAATTTGGAGCTTCAAAGTGGGACTGCACACGTTAAGGTATGAATATCAAAAAATGACTCTGCGGTGGGACCAGAAAGCTCTACAGTCAACTTCGTTGCTGGCAGGACTCGAACCTGCGCGGGGAGACCCCAATGGATTTCTAGTCCATCGCCTTAACCTCTCGGCCACAACAACACATAAAAGCTAAAAATAAATTGAATTTTGCTAATATCAGACACTGGCTAAGTGGCTTATACAAAGACTGCCATGTGAATAATTCTGGAAGTGGCGTATATAAAGACTGCCATGTGAATAATTCTGGAACACACATAATAGGGTAAGGGTGTGGTTTTTACTTGGTAAATTACCGTTGGTGCTTTTTTTCCTTGTTGGACGGTATATTTGATGGCTCCTCTTATCATGACATTTCCCCACGACTTACCTGAAACACTTATTAAATTTGCGCATAATATCTAATGGAGATGCTGGGGATTGAACCCAGGACCTTATACATGCAAAGCATGCGCTCTACCACTGAGCTACATCCCCTGCACAACTGCCAAAAATGACTTTGTTTTCGCGTATATAAAGGAAGAAGTGTGAGTAAAAAACAATGAATGGAGACGTTTCCAAGGGAAAACCTAACTAAGAAAACCTAAGAAAAGCTAACTTGGGAAGACTGAATGCATCACTTTAAATAAAAATCCTTGTGAATTTGGAGTTTCAAAGTGGGACTGCACACGTTACGGTATGAATATCAAAAAATGACTCTCGGGTGGGACCAGAAAGCTCTACAGTCAACTTCGTTGCTGGCAGGACTGGAACCTGCGCGGGGAGACCCCAATGGATTTCTAGTCCATCGCCTTAACCTCTCGGCCACAACAACACATAAAAACTAAAAATAAATTGAATTTTGCTGATATCAGACACTGGCTAAGTGGCTTATACAAAGACTGCCATGTGAATAATTCTGGAAGTGGCGTATATAAAGACTGCCATGTGAATAATTCTGGAACACACATAATAAGGTAAGGGTGTGGTTTTTACTTGGTAAATTACCGTTGGTGCTTTTTTCCCTTGTTGGACGGTATATTTGATGGCTCCTCTTATCATGACATTTCCCCACGACTTACCTGAAACACTTATTAAATTTGCGCATAATATCTAATGGAGATGCTGGGGATTGAACCCAGGACCTCATACATGCAAAGCATGCGCTCTACCACTGAGCTACATCCCCTGCACAACTGCCAAAAATGACTTTGTTTTCGCGTATATAAAGGAAGAAGTGTGAGTAAAAAACAATGAATGGAGACGTTTCCAAGGGAAAACCTAACTAAGAAAACCTAAGAAAAGCTAACTTGGGAAGACTGAATGCATCACTTTAAATAAAAATCCTTGTGAATTTGGAGTTTCAAAGTGGGACTGCACACGTTAAGGTATGAATATCAAAAAATGACTCTGGGGTGGGACCAGAAAGCTCTACAGTCAACTTCGTTGCTGGCAGGACTCGAACCTGCGCGGGGAGACCCCAATGGATTTCTAGTCCATCGCCTTAACCTCTCGGCCACAACAACGCATAAAAACTGGATAAATTGACTTTTGCCAATATCAGACACTGGCTAAGTGGCGTATATAAAGACTGCCATGTAAATAATTCTGGAACACACATAATAAGGTAAGGGTGTGGTTTTTACTTGCTAAATTACCGTTGGTGCTTTTTTCCCTTGTTGGACGATATATTTGATGGCTCCTCTTATCATGACATTTCCCCACGACTTACCTGAAAACCTTTTAAATTTGCGCATAATATCTAATGGAGATGCTGGGTATTGAACCCAGGA
>NW_027554917.1:0-71947 GCF_964276395.1 Gasterosteus aculeatus | reverse complement strand
GTTTTTTCTTCGACAATTAACTCTTGTCGTTTTTGGCGATGATTCTGAAATCTTACGGTGCAGACGAGTCATCGTCCCTGCAAAACGGACACCGCCATTCTTTCTTCGGGTGGCTGGTTCCATCAAGGTCGGTCACGTTGTGGCCGCGTGTCACGCAAGCACGCGTTCGTATCCGTGGCGTTGCCGTGACGACCTTTCCCAGACCCCCGACCCTTATCCAGCCGTCCCTCCTCCTGTGGTTGGTCCCGGACCCCCCGCCGCGGAGGTTACCGAGGCAACCGGCCGCTCAAGAGTGACAGGAGTAGGTGTGTGAAGTAAAAAAAGCTCACTTAGTAGTTGTGATGCTTTAGTAAACACTGAAAACAAAGTACACTTACTTTGGAGGACATCAAAGCGTCCTAAACTGCAGTTCTTTAGTAAATTCCCCCCATATGCCAAAAAGCCCACTAGCTAATAAAAGCCCTGTTTTTATTTATTTTTTTAAACTTAAAGAATCACAAAATATGAAAGCGTGCCTCTGGGAATAACTCGCGCTGTGACTCCTTTGTGTTCTGGCTTTTTAATGTTTGACATGAAATGAAGGCGATGTGGACGCGATATCAAAGTATTCCCGTCCTCCACGTTAGCGACAGAAACCCACACAGCGGAGCGCCGTCTCATCTCGTGTGGTTGTCGTGGTTCCCAGTCGGCGGTGTATTTATCTTTTACCGTCTGCACCGAGCCGGGAAGACACTGCCAGACACGGGATGAAAAAAAAAAAAAAAGAGGAAAGAGGACGATTTTGGAAAATCGCGGGGTGAGACGGAGGTTAGAAAAATATGCATGAGAGAAAACGTCTGTTTGATGGCGGGATGGCGGAGGGCAGAATACATGATAGAGTTTAAGTGGAGGGGGGGTGGGGGTTGAGGGAATATGAAAGACAGCCATGTTCTGATTTCAAAGGGAGTAAGTCTTTTAAAAAGGTGGATGAAAGGTTGATGGAACGGAGTAAAGAGAAACCCCGTCATCAGGAGGAGGCAGATCGTACAAAATGGACAATTATGGATACTTGCTTGCGAGTATGAATATAGAGTACAGAGTAAAATGCAGGGTATGTGTGGTTATAAAGCATTAAAACCATGTGCATCATGTTACCATTATAGAAGCGTCTCCAACCTGCATTCTCACTAGTGACCACCAGGGGGCGACTCCTGTGGTCCTATAGAAGTCTATGAGAAAATGACTCTCTCCTAGTTCTCTCCTGATTTCTTCCCTCAGTCAACATTGTAAACATGAGTTTATGGTTTCAATCTCTAGTTTTAAGTTCTTCTTAATAAGACGTGATGTTCATTTAGTACATTTGGGTCCATTTAGATTCAAATAGACCATTAAGCAGGATGCTTTAGGGCGGGGCTTCGCTGTGACTGAGTCCAAATATGGATATTTCCTTTTTTTTGATGGTAAAGGCCAAAGTGCCAAACTAAAGGCTCTAAAAACCGCAGTCCAACACCAGATGGGTGACGTCATGGCGACATGTCCACATCTTACAGACGTTTTGTTTCCTGACACAACTTTTCCATTCCGCACAGGGGCTCAAATGGATAAGAGTTAAAAAAAAAAATAATCTAGTGTTTAATATAGAAATCTTCTTTTGGTGGTGAAGTCGTTGATTGAGACCTTGTGTCCCTTATCGGACGGGTCATTTCAGCTCGGAGCCACTGGGCAAAGGGTCGAAGACGGTGAGATCATCCAAGGGACGGAGCAGACGACGGGGTGGGGAGAGAGTGATGAAATGGTGTGCACGGTAGTGTGTGTGTGTGTGTGTGTCTGTGTGTGTGTGTGTGTGTGTGAGTGTGAGAGGATGCTCCAGGCTCACATATGAAACCGATCGCCTCCCACTGAAGGTTCAACGAACTCCAGCACATTATATTAACGTGAAGATAAATGGCTTCACAACACACCAACACACTGCTACTTGTCTTCTGTGTGTGTGTGTGTGCCATCCACATCTGTGGATGTTTATCACATCATTGAGGAGGGACTGACAGAGGGGGGAGGGGGGGGGGGACAAATTAAGATGGAGAGAGAGAGAGGGAGTGAAGGGGGGGAGCTAATGAGGACGATTGTGTTCTTCCAGCCGACCATGTCGGTCTCGGCTACCGGAGAAAGCGCCGTTTGACTCTCGGGAGACGGGAACGCAGGGACATCGAGAGGCAGAGGCGCTGAATCGTTGAATACGAGCATGAACGAGGCTTAAAAAGGTCACGGAGCTTTCAAGGGAACTGAGAACCCTGAACGATTAAACCGCTGGACCCATTTAGTCACTCGGACTCAAAAACGCGCTGCTCCCTGGTAGGATGAACACAAACGTCGGCCCTTTGTGCGTGCAGAGATGATAATTAACTACGCTGATCCTCAGAGGGCGCAGTGTGCTTCTGCTGCAGCATCTTTTATCCGTCGGCTTTCCTTCCTTCCGTCCCTCATAACTCCCTCGCTCTCGCTCAGCCTCCTCAGGTTTGTTGGTTTTGCTCAACGTGGCGGAACAACAACTCGAGCAGGATGGATGGATGTGACCGACGGGGGGATGTGGAGGGGGGCTGGAGGTCCTGCAGCTTTTACATCTGTCTGCGTGGGCGAAGGACCCAAGAAAAGATAAAAAGAAAAACAAACACCAAAAACCGCCTCAAATCCGCCTCAATTTTTATAACTTTCAAAACACGAGACGTCTTCAATGATGGAACGGAGACACAACTGTGGTTTGGAGGGAGGCTGTGTGTGTGTGTGTGTGTGTGTATTATCTCACACATTGGCCCTTCTCTATAATGACAACGTGAGCGTATTTAATCGTTGGATAAAACACGGGATGGAAGATGAAAACCAGACCGTCGCTCACCAACTCGTCGGACGAGGACTGTAACTTGTGACCCGCTGGACGTTTGGCTTCCAAACATTTGGGGGAAATATGCAGAGGCAAAATAAAACAACACAGGCCACGCATCAAAATTCCGTTGCTGGCAATAAAAACAGAGTAATTGACGACTAAACGTGATCCGAACCTCCGTCCCCTCTGAGAAGACGAGGGGACGAGGCGGGGATCGAACACGTGGACCGGACATGGATCCAGATGCACCATCAAAGGCCGCGGAGGGGAAAATAAGCACCTTTTAATGGTGTCTCCAGATGATCTTTTGCACGTGTTTGTGTGAATTCAGATGTGTGTTTGTGTGCACGCGTGTGATCATTTGTGTGTTTGTTGTTGTTTTTCTGGTGCAGCTGGGCAGCAGAGCTCCATCGCGTTGCACGCGGCGCTAAAACTGCAGCGGTAATCAGCATTAATTCGGCACCCTTTCATAATAAAAGCTTAGAGGACTCGGCGCACAAGTACACAAATAAATCGGCGGCGTTATGCGAGAAAATTTAGTGCACCGAGAATCCTGATCGAGTAAATCGCTTGAGAGCAGCGAGACGCTCGACCGGGAGGAGCGAGGTCAGAACCTGAGCACCGTGACCTCGAAGGATTCTTTAAGCGTCGTCCTTTATGAACACCCCCCCCCCTCACAGCAAACCAAACAAGCAACCAGACACTAAACACAGGAAATTTAAAAAGGACGGGGGTAGAAAGGACAGCCGGGGACCGCGTGTGTGCACGGACACAGGAAATACCAACTTTCTCCTACAAGCGCCGCTCATGCATAAAAGATGAGGAGACAACGAGCGAACACGCAACGGGCCGAGCAGACGACACAAACCTCAAAGCGTGCCGTCGCACAACACACACACACACACGGGCGGGAGAAACAAACCGAAGGGCCGAAGCAGCAAAGTGGGATCCGTCACAGCGACAGGAATAATTCCACGCGGGTCGACCTTTGTGCATTTATTGCACATTTAAGGGCCGGACGGCGTGGTCGTGATTCTACGTAGACAAACTCAAAGAAAACGTAACAAATAAATGCTCTATTTAATAATAACTGTTAGATTCAGCAGCGTTATTTAAAGCTGGGCAACAATTCAGTATGAGGATGAATAATTTCTTGATTGGACACATCGGCTTAGCTTGTGATTGGCCGCTCTCGGCCATGTCTGTTCTTAACTAAGATACATGTTGAATCAGTTTAACTTTATTCTAGGGTGCCAAAGGCAGCTGGTCGCTCTCTGAAAGGATGGAGGGATTGAAAGCAGCCGATATCTCAAGAGTCACCATCTCGTTGTATCGTTTCCCTCACGACTAATTTCGAAAGACCCAAACGGGCCACGAAGCGGCATCTGCACAAAGTCGTCAGGTGGGCATAACTCATGAATGAAGTCGTTTTCTATGAGCCTCACTGAGCTTCTTCGCTCTTCCTCTGCGCCTTCTCACCAACGATAAACAGCAGTAAAACCCACCAAGAGCGCCGACAATCCCAAAAATTGGCCCAAACCAGCACCCCGTGTCCCGGGTTTTGGAATTCTACCCACATGTTCACAATTTTATCCCCCTTTACAGCCGACACTGACAACACACATCCCAGCGGCATTCCCCCGACCACATGACTGGGGCGGCCTCGGGGGGGGGGGGGTCAGGGAGAGTTTTAGCACGCGTGTGTCTCGCGTGTGCAGCGGGCCTTGTGGACCAGCAGCGGTGGGCCCGCTGGATGAGACGGGCCTCCTGGATGAGGATGATTTAATAAAAGACCATCGGTGCGACTCTGACGCCAGCAGAGGGGAAGATCTCTGAGCAGCAGATGCTTTGTGACGACGACGACGCCTCACACTTTCTGATCAAATGTCATCGGTGTCCAGATGGATTTTGGCCTCGGAGTCCAGTTTACGCCTCTGGCCTTAAGCCGGGCACGCACTCACTCATTCATCAGCTCTTCCCCGCTGGCTAGCATGTTAGCGGTTAGCTCGCCAGCTGCAGACTCACTGGAAGTAGTCACCGAAAACAAAGTATTTCACCCATGGATGAAGTTCTCCCCCCTCTCTCTCCCTGCAGCGCAAAACCCATCATGCACCATTACACTGACATGAGCGGACCCACCGCTGCGTCTGCCCGGACGCCTTCCAGGAACATTACTGAACACAAAGGCTTTTATGAGGGGAATACTGCCGTCTTTGTGAACTCTCGTCCTGTACGCTACGCGCTCATTTACAACTCTCAGCGCACACTTGCTCCACACATGTTGCTGTAATATGTTTGAGGGTGAATAAAGGCTTTTTATTAAGGTTTAATGATGTGTTCACTCCGAGCGGCGCTCTAGCGCGGCGCTCTGGCACCGGGGGCCACCGCCGCCCCCCCCCCCCCCCACCGGCCCTCGGTGACTCGCGCCCAGACACAAGTGCTGCAGCGAGTCGCCCCGGCAGCCCGCCGGTATACGGGTGGGAAAAGTGGCGTCTCCCACACCGTTAACGTGTGTGTGGGGGGGGAGAGGCGGGAGGGTGAGCCACTCTGGCACCCCTGCGGGGCGCTTAAAGGGGGACGGGGCAAACCAATTAGCCCGTAGTGCGGGGAGAGTCGGAGCAGAAGAGCCATCGGGGGATTGATCATAATAAAAGAGCTCGATGTGATGTGCTTTGAATAGATAGAACTCACAGTTACAAAGCTCCTCTGCAGTGACTCTGATCATCTCTTTTAGAGAAGAAGAAGAAGAAGAAGAAGAGGGAGAAGCTACTTCCCTGGCTTCGTGTCATTCAACGTACTCATTGCCTTTGTCTCCCTCTCCAGAAGGGCAGGTATCGCCACGGAGGCCCCCGGTTTACTTTAAGGTGCCTGGGAAAAGAGCCGGGGTTCACGGGCAGTTCACAGGGCCCTCGTAAGATGCTTCTGAGGGGCCCGTGAGGCCCTTGTAACATGCTGCCATAGCCCCCCCCCCGCTGCTAAAACAAATCATTAGCATCTCGCAAAAGCCTTATATGACTCTGAAGAGGCAATTTTGGAGGAAATGAGAAAACCTGGCTTATTTTCTCATCCGTGCCGCTGCATTTTTGACATTTCAGAGGGCGCGGTCAAAGGTCGCGCCCCGAGTCGGGGGCTTTAAAAGTCGGCCGTGAGAACCGACAGACAGACGGGCTTCTGTCCCCGCCGACCTGTCGAGGTGAGATGGTCCGAACGCGACTCAGCGTTACGTCATTGACCAAATCCCTGCATTTGCCATCATGTTGTTTTGTTTCGAAATATTCCCCTCGCTGACCTTTTCACCTCTCCCATCGTGCAGGTGAAAAGTGCGCAGGAAAGAAAAAGAAACTTCTTGTCCTGCACTTTCCTTTTCTCATTTCCTTCCACATACTTTCCTCCCATTGCAACCCCCCCCCCCCCCCCTCTAAGCCTAAGAGCCCAGGGGTGAAGAGTGCGGGAGAGAGTGTTTTCTGCCACGGGAGTCACGGCCATTACCGTGGACCATCTCCAGAGGGGAGGAGGGGGGACGGAGGGGGAGGAACTTCTCTCTCTGCGCGACATCGTTCCCAATGGAAGCATCAGACGAGGTGTGGATGTGGAGATGTTTTGTCCAACTCCACCAATTCATCTATCAATACATATATTTTGTCAAATGGTTACAATTACTTCACTAACCACCTTTTAAAAAAAGAAATCTAAAAAATAAGTCTATTCAAACCTCAATTCAATGAGCATCACTGGCGGTATAAATAGTTTTAATGGGATTAGCTTGTATTTTTATGTTGATTTTTTCCTCCAGATGTCTGAAGAATATTTTAACGTTGCTCTCATTTTATCATTAGGTTTAAATCTAATTTATTTGTGGGTTTTTTTGCATTTCTCCTTCCTGCTGATGGCTTAAACAGGCCTCATCCAACGTCCACACACACACACACACACACACACACACACACACACACACACACACACACACACACACACACACACACACACACACACACACACACACACACACACACACACACACACACACACACACACACACACACACCATGACCTTTGTTAACCTTCACCCCATCCTTAACTCCAACATTCACCGAAGCGGGCTGACCTTTGACCTCCGTGACTCCTCCCCAGACCACTTACGCCCTCTAACTGACCACTCGGTCCCGTTTTTTTTCTGCTCTTATTCTATTTGATATTTTATTAACGCCGCTGAATTCCCTCAAATCGCTCGGCCAGACCTTTCCGAGGGAAAAGGGAACTTCCTCCGGTCCGTTTGAGGCGAGAGAACTTCACGAGTAACCAGAGCGCCTGCAGGCGCCGAAAGGAGTTCTATTCAGAAGTTCTAGTTCTTGAAAATGGAAATAAAAGGGTTTAGACAAACACACAATATCAAACGTAATTCAGCTCAAAAGCTACATTTCCTGCGTTTGGGAGTTATTTTGTGTGTGTGGACACGATGTGACCCTGGTACCTCAGCTGGTATTGTTTAGCATGAGAGGGTGCAGTTGGACCCTGTGACTGATCTTTCAACACCTTCACACACACACACACACACACACACACACACACACACACACACACACACACACACGAGCTCTCAGCACCTCGGCTACAAAACATTCCTGTTACATGTACATGCTGAGGGCACGGGGTCGCACACAGGGCTGGCTGAACGGGTGTGTGCGTCTTTGTTGAAAAAGGCCACACTTTGTCCCGTGTAATGATCTTTCACTCAAGGCCGACTTCATCCAATCAGCGATCGCCATTTAAAAAATAAAGTTTCACGTTTACTTTTTAAACATCAATCGTGAAAGAATAAATGATGGATGTCAGATACATTGTTGTTTTGTGAAGTTTCCCTGCAAAGAGCGGTAAACCTGGGACTCATAAAATTCACTACTGAGGACGAAGGCAGCAAGAAGGGCGGTTTGATTGGCAGCTGATGTCAGCTGACCAACAAAGCTCCCGTGTGGATGAAAGCTGGTTGTTTTGACTAAGCTGTGATTACGTGTGAGGAGATGAAAAGAAGCCGGTCATCCAGGAGACTCTGGAGGACGCGGTCGGAGGGGACTCTGGAGGGGACTCTGGAGGGGACTCTGGAGGGGACTCTGGAGGGGACTCTGGAGGGGACTCTGGAGGGGACTCTGGAGCGGAGGGGACTCTGGAGCGGAGGGGACTCTGGAGCGGAGGGGACTCTGGAGCGGAGGGGACTCTGGAGCGGAGGGGACTCTGGAGCGGAGGGGACTCTGGAGCGGAGGGGACTCTGGAGCGGAGGGGACTCTGGAGCGGAGGGGACTCTGGAGCGGAGGGGACTCTGGAGCGGAGGGGACTCTGGAGCGGAGGGGACTCTGGAGCGGAGGGGACTCTGTACGACGCGGGCAGAGGACACTCAGGAGAGAAAGTGGTAAGTAAAGCTAAGTAGTTGCTAATAGTGGGTGGAAGTGGATCATCTGAAGCTGGCCAGCTGGAGTCATTTGCAGTGTAGTGAAGGAAACATCTGCGCGCTCTTAGTGCTTTATTTTGGAATCTCTAAGTCAAAGCCGGTTCTGCTGCTCCACAGGCAGAAGTTCAAGTCGCTGAGAGAGACCTCGGGAGAAGTTCAAGTCGCTCTGAAGAAGAAGGGCACTTACCGCCTCCGTCTGGACAAGAGGGCAAAGAGATTATGGGTAAAAAAAAGTAATTACGGTTGAAAGGAAGGTGGCGAGAGGTGGACGGCGCCGCGGTGAAAGAAGCGAGAGGATTTGTGTCGACGAAACAGATGAAACTGTCAAACCGCAGTCGCTATAAATAACCAGCCTCCCGTCTCCATCAGCCGCCACGGCGAGTGACGGTGTGATTAAAGGAGGCGCTGCACCCAGATGCGCCTGAAAACGGCCTCCGCGACATCCGTCGTCCCCTCACGTCTCTTAGCGTCTCCCCATTTAGACGGCGCCGGGGGGGGGCACACACGCAGAACGACATCGGGAAGGACGGGCCTGCAGCGTCCTCGGGGCGGCGACTCGAGGCCCCAGCTGGTGAGCGGCGGCGGGATTAGGCAAGGTTACAAATGTCCGGGCTTCACAAAAACGGGACCATTTCCACTAACAAACGTAAGGTCAATACGTCCCCCCCCCCGCCCCCCGGTGAAGACGTTCCACTGCACATGTGGCCTCGGGTCCCGTCTTCGCGGCGAAAGATTGAGACAACAGAGAAGATTTACTGCGGCGGTGAGATCAGAACATTCTCTCTCACACACGCCTCGCACTGTCAGGCCCGACAGATGTGACATCATCGCGGTCTGCGATTCAAACGTCATTGGCGGCAACCGCGAGCCGAGCACATGGCCGCAAACATCGTATATCAAGAACGGCCTCCAAAGCCTCGGGTTCAGGGGGGGCGGCTCCATCCAAGCTGCTTCCAGCCTCATTAACAGCAGCAGCTTGTCCCGCTCGGGTTTGATTGGTTTTGATCGATTCATTTCGTTAATACAAAACATCTAAAGGACTTTTTCCTGGAAATGAACTGCTTCGTATCCAAAACGCTTTGATGTAATTACAGTGAGTAGATGAAGTTTTAACATTAAATAATAAATTCACTTTCATCTAATTACTTGAGTAATATTTGGAGGGGAAGCCGAGATGTAATGGAGGTGCTCCTCCGTGTGCCTTAGCGGGCCTGATTGTTATTGGCGTGACATCATCCGAGTCCCGACGCCAACTTGCTCCCCTGATCAATCCGACTCGTAAATGTCAACCGCCGCCTCGCGGACTCGGGGCGGCGACCCCGACCTCTCTCTGCGACGTCCCGGTTGATGGATTCCCCCCGCTCTTCGGGGGCCGTTACCGCCACCGCCACCGCCGCCGCCGCCGCCGCCGCCGCGGCGCCCACGGGGTGACACATGCTCGCCCCGGGGGGGGGGCCGTCGGCGCATGGCGTCATCCGGAGAGGGATCTTAAAAACACCACTTTAGGAGACGGGCTTGTTTATGGAGGTATCACCGCTAATAACGCAATGAAAATAATCTTCACATATCGGTAATAAATGTCAGTGGCCTTTAGAGAGCGTCGGGCTTAATGTCCGTGACGTGACGCCCCGCCCTCGAGGCCTGAAGGCTTCCTAAAGTGCCGGCTGCGCTCGCGAGGACCAGAGGTCACGGCCGGAAACGCAGCAGTGGCTTAAAGATCGTCTCAGCCGACTGTGGCTGCAACACCGAGGTGTTTTGGTTTGACGCTATATGTGATATATTTCTGATTTGGTGTCGGCATTAAAAGGGTATCGATCGGTGGAGCGTCAGCCGCTTACTAATTCTCTCCCAGCTGCAGGCGGGTACTTGGGGTGTTTGCGGTGCTGCTCGGCGGATCAACTCCGACCTCTGACCCCGGCGCGATCGGCAAAGTATCACCGCGTGAGGACGCGTCAGCGTTTATCAGGTTTCACACCCTGACAGCTGTTGAAGAACATTCTTGCTGTAATCACGCACAGACCTGCGGTTCCACACGCTGCTTTCATCAAAGGAGAAATAGGAGGTTCTTCTCATCGTATTTCCATCTTCTTGAGAGCAGCATCTTCCTCAACGGGGATCTTTCGGCTCTGGGTGACGCAACTTGTTTTTGGTTGCTGCAGCAGCTCAAAGCCGACAGGCTTCTAGTCTCCTGGGTGGAATTCACCACGTCCTCCCCTCAGCGATGGCAGTCCATCAACACCTGATCCAACCCGAGCGGATTAGTAGAGATCACCGTCACAAACTGTACTGACTCGGAGAGCAGGTGACGGGACACCTGGCGGGCGTCTTTCCGTCCTCGCGCGTCCCTTCAAAACAAAAGCAGAACGCTTTGGAAGAGAAGAGAAGCGTCGCTCCCACCTCTCACCTGACAGGTGTGACTGACGCCTGTATCCCCTCGTTCCCTCGTCGGTCCGGCCTCGCCGTCCTCCCTTTCCTCGCTTCCTCCTCTCCTCTAATTTGTTTTAAACAATCTGTAAATCCTTTCCTCCTGTTTTCTTTTCTTCACTTTGCTCTTTTTCCCGGTTTATTTTCCCTCAATCATCATTACACTGTGTTTATATTTCATCCTCTGTCTCCCTCTTAAACTGCAATGAAAACAGCTTTAATCCAATACTTCAATTTGAGCAGCTTTGCATACAACGGGGCAGCGAAGCGGGTCCTCGTTATGGTTTGTTTGCATGAACACACTCGCCGTGGATTCATTTTAAAAAACACAATTCCTGCATGACTCAATTCACTGAGTCCTAATGGACACGCTGAGGAGGTCGGCTCGTGTAATCACCGACTAAACGAACACACAGGCGTTCACTTCAGCAGTGAGCTGTACATTCGAGACAAATTACGTTAGTAAAAACACATGGTGAGGACACACACACACACACACACACACACACACACACACACTGAAAGACTTTCAGCTTATGAGCATTAATATCAGGGGTGATATAATGACTCCCGAGGGCTGTGACCTTTTTAAGTAGGGCGGAAAACAAAGGCTGTGCTTAGACAGCCGCACACACACACACACGCACACACACACACACTTCCAACTTTTCCCTGTGATTTATTGCGATAAAAGGGAGGACCGTGACTTGGCAGTCAGTGCCTTGTTATTTGTGTTGGTAGTGGAACGAGGCTTAGTGTGTGTAGCGTGTGTATGTGTGTGTGTGTGTGTTTGTGCGTGCGTAGCCCCTCCAACTAAGGAGTTGATAACCTTCCAGCTACTGAAAACATTTATTCATTTATTCTTTCCTGCCATTTTATACGAGTGATCTTCAGTGTGTGTGTGTGTGTGTGTTGTATGTGTAGGCTCCTTTATCTTAAAGCCACCGTGACAATCTTTCATTGTGTGATGATTTCGGCTGTAAAGTTGGTCCCAGAAGCTTCAAGGTGAACATGAACCATGATTTACGTTCTCAGTGTTTTCACTACGTTGATCCCCTCTGGGTCGGTACCAGGGGGCCGTGATGGATGTGCGCAGACGAGATGATGGGTTTGTGTTTGTAGCGGCGGGAGCCAATCAAAACACGGCAAACACAAAGAGACCAAATGGGCAACGAAGTGAGAGCTTAAGGCAGAAATACAAGTCTAAGTGTAACGTTAGACTGATTACCCCCAATGTGCTGAGGTAGAGGTTGGAAGTCTAGACCGAACACACACACACACACACACACACACACACACACACACACACACACACACACACACACACACACACACACACACACACACACACACACACACACACACACACACACACACACACACACACACACACACACCTTATTAGTCAGCTAATCTCACCGTTTCTACAGCAGTGCGGCTTTAAAAGCTCACACACCACCAGGAGGGAAGCACTAAATCAAAGGGAAAAACAAAAACGCACATGCGCGCGCACACCACACACACAAGTCCTGTGTAGGCAGCGCTACAGGGCTCTTATCATAGTGGCTAAAATGTGCAGTTGATCAGTAAAAGTTAGAAACAAAAATGTACTAACAACTTATTTAATTACAACAAACAGCCTCTGAAGACACAAACTTCAAAGTACAAATTGCATGAATGATGTCACACACACACACACACACACACACACACAGGCCTTTAAAAGGCATGTAAAACGGCCTTGCCTCTCTAATTGGCGGAGGCCTGTGATTGGCTGCTGGATATGTGCCAACAACCAGTGAGAGGTCTCGATTAAAACCATGAATCCGAAAAACAGCAGGAGAACCGAATGTGTGTGTGTGTGTGTGTGTGTGTGTGGTCCCTTCACAAAGAGCACAAAAGAGTAACACACACACACACACACACAATTACTCCAGCAATGGCTGCATAATTAAAGTCTACATTTACCATAAAACCTTAAATGAATAAAGTATGTGAAATATCCTGTGTGTGTGTGTGTGTGTGTGTGTGTGTGTGTGTGTGAGCCACATGTGTTAGAGTCATAACACTCACAGTAGGAGGTTTCAAAGCCACAATGGTCCTTGTAATGTAACTGCTGCTGCATACATGAAATGCTCGACACACCTTCGTAATTACACACACACACACACACTTGGACAATGAACGATTACACACACACACCCGGTGGGTGAATCGACCCTTGTGGGTCACTGCGGCTTCTAAGGCAACAAAAACACAACGATTGTTGTTTTCAGACGGTTAAAGACGGCAGAAATCTCCCTAAATGCGACACACTGTTCCTTTAAAGGTTCTCCGGGAGGGCGACCGCCACCAGCAGTGAAAAGGACTCCATGGAGACGTTCAGGTCAGAAGTTCCTCGTGTGAAAACACACAATTGACTGAAAAAAGGATCCTGACGGATTGCAGCTTTAACGTCGAGGAATTTATGTGATGACATCCTTTAAAAAAAAGGTAAGAGGACGAGACGTCGCAACACACGGACACCGAAACTTTAGTTTGATGCACAATTGGAAATGAAAGCGTGATGGAAACCGCAGTCCGACACACTAACATGTGGAAAATACATCTCACACACACACACACACACACACACACACACACACACACACACACACACACACACACACACACACACACACACACACACACACACACACACACACACACACACACACAGAGAGTAGGTCAGCAGATTAGAGCAGACTAGGCCTATGCTGAGGTCAGGGAAACAGTCTTAATGTTAAGTGGTCGAGAGTGGAAACCGAGCAGTGGAGCAGAATCTGCACCGATGTATAGCTCTATTGTAACACACACACACACACACACACACACAGCCGTCAGAAACACACAGATGCAAAAAATATTTGAGTGATTACAGGTTTAAGGACGAAAACAGTCTGAGAAAACAAGCTCCGTTAAAATGGATTCGTTTTATGAAATCTAATAATCGCAGCAATAAAAACATATTGAAATAATGTTTTCACTGTTTCCTGTCTGACGTCTGAACCCACTTTTGCTGCTCGCATTCACAGAGGTGAGTGGAAGGATATGAGACAGTGTGTGTGTGTGTGTGTGTGTGTGTGTTTAGCATTAACTCGAGGATGCAAAGCGTGGAAGAAAAGAAGGAGCGTTACATTCAAATAAAAGGATTTAACCCGACAGGATATTGCATCATGAAGCTGGCCGGCATCCCAGTCGTCTGATTGGCCGCTTCCCTCACCGTGCACCGAACATGCAGTCCACGCCGAGTTGACTTTTACTGCGCCGGCTTCAGGAATTACACATAAACTGAACATTTAATTAAAAGGAATTACAACGAGGACGACGGAGGGGAAAAAAAAGAGCAATAAAATTAGCGAGCAGCATGAGGAGGTCGGATTAGAGCGGAGAAGTAGGATGAATAAAAAAAGGAATAACGTATTAAAGTAAAGCAGACCGGAGTCCTGAAGTGAGGGAATGAATTAAAAAAAAGGGAGAAAAACATATATGAACAAGAAAGAGTCAATAAAGGGTTGAAGTAAATGGATTTGGAAACGTTTTTGGCTGGAAACGGTTTTCCAGCTTTCTTTTTTTCTCTCTTTCCGAAAGCGAGTCGACATTCCACAGGCGTCTAATGCATCAGGACAAGGTAGGAGATGACACACACACACACGTGTGCAGGGAGGCAGAATATCACGCGTTAGCTCGCACGAAATACACAACGGACGGAACGAAAGGGGGAAAAAAGCTCCTTCACCGCCGGTCAGTGAAGGTCGTGAACCTGAGGAGTCTGGACGGGTTTTATTGCAGCGAGGTGTAAAGGAAGTAGCGAGGGCTATGTTTTATTTTGAAGGCCGGGCGGCGGAGAGCGGCAAGTCGTCAGATGAGGCGATACCTGGGCGAGATGCGGAAGGAAAGGGGTTTGAATCCCACGTTGCCGTAGGCAACCAATTGGAGAAACCGGAGAAGCGACTCGCGGCAAAAATATGGACAACAAACATCAGAAACGGTTTGTGTTTGAATCACATTTTGTCTTTTGTGTAAAAAGCCGAACGGGAACTTCCACAAAGATACGAGACGAGAAACCGCCGTCATCGCCGTGGGCTAAATACACAGGCTGAACCTCAGCGGGACGCTAAGTTAGCTTAGCATCAAGGCTCCCGCTGTCGAGGCCGACGAGACAATGAACAATGGAGCTGCTCTCAAACTCTGTGGGCACTTTATACATTTATAGAGCAATCATCACAGTACGAAACTCACTTCACCATCTGGGATGTTGTGCAACGGTGACTCCCAGAGAGCGACCGTAAAAAATAAAAAAAAAACACGGGAGTGACTCCAAGCTAAAGGCTGCTAAGCTAATCCCGGCGCTCAAACCAGATCATGGATGGACGATGATGCAACAGCAGCGTAAACTAGATCGCCAGAGAGGATCATCTCACAAACGCCGTGACGCGTTTCAAAGATGTCGTTTTCTACTCCTGTGAGGGTGAAAAAAAAAAAACACACCGACAAAGATGGCCACGCCCATGAAAGCGCACACTTCATTTCACTTCAACGCCGCGTTTTACTGTCGGCCCCCGCAGGTCGTTAAGGGCCGCCTTTAACGAGCCAGCCGGGGTTCTTCCTTAACGAGACGAAATAAAAAGTCCCTGCGATGCCGCCTGAAATCCTATTAGCACCGACGCTAATTTGTTATCAAAACGTCCCGCTGATATTTGGTAAAAAAACAACAAAAAAAACATGTGGGTGTGTGATGAAAGGCCACACACGCACATTAACAACCAGCACAAACGCAACAATAGAAGTCAAGTAATACCAAGCTGAACAAAGACGGGCCATTGTTTGGTTTGTTGGAGTGTGAGACAGGACAAAGTTACAGCTCCCACAATGAAACACACACACACACACACGCGTCACGGCGGTGCCTGATGAGCTCGGTAAAAGCACGACAAACAGGGCGGTTGTTGTTTTGTTTTTCTATGTCACCTTGACCTGCTCGGCTTCCTGTCCCAGGGCAGGAAGTGGACGAGCCGGGTCGTACCCCCTCCCCCGTCCCCAGAGTGCGTAGCGCCACGCACTCCAGGAGTGACATCCGTCAGAGGCCTTGAAGACGCGCGGGCGTTTCTCACACCTACCGGCGGTCACAATGTCGAGGGCGTTTCCTTTAACGGTCCCCTCAGAATACGTCCGGCCGTCCGTCCGTCCGCCCTTCGGCTCTCACGCTCCTCGTCCTCGTCCTCCCGCCCCCCCACGGGCTCGCCTTCCTCGTAACTCCTCTTTCGGGAGGTTTGCGTCGACCTCTGAGCGAAGGTCGGGGGGCGTCTGCAGGGGGGACGGAGACGTTTAGAGAGGGGCACCCTGGGAAAATACAGGAATGTGTTGTGAGAAGATGTGCGCAGGATGATTTGATCTCTTTTTAATAATAATAATAATAATAATGCTGCAGAGGGCGTTAATTCAAACACAAGTTTCAGCCGAATAATCAGTCCGAAGCTCTCAACTTCCCCCCCCCCCTACCTGAGGCTTCACACACGGTGACCAAACACCTCAGCAATCTGCTGATTAGCATCTTGTTAAATTATACTGCTTTTTCCACGGAGCTGTTGGACTGCATTCCTCGCTGCTAGTTAACGCGAGGACTAATGAGGGGAGCGCGGCGTGTGAAATGAGTTTACTGCCCCGGTGTTGGTGGTATACGGGCCGCGGGAAAAAACAAAAAACAACTGGGCCGGAGATGGCGGTCGCTCTCGAACACGGGAGACTCTTGGAAATAAAGTAATTTATCGTGAAAGAAAACATTTTAGAACATGAAAAACACCAATTAAATGAAATATGATTGTTGAGAGATGTATTTCTTTACTTTTTCACTAATGCATTTAATTCACTTAATTTTGTCACCTTTTATACTAAAAGGAACTTCAAACTATGGAAGACATCCTCAAACAAATTCCAAATTAAGTTCTTTACAATGAAGCTGTGAAACGAAGCGAGTGACGCGGCGGTGAGCGTGACGTCACACCCAATCAGCGGACTGCTGCTAGCTTAACGTCCACTGTTAGCCGGAAGCTCTTTTAGCCTAATTATGTGATGTCCGTGGTGCTGCGGTGTATTTATTTCGCGTTAAACCACATTAAGGTATGAAATAAATGAAATAAAGTGTCTGCGGGTTCACGGTGCTTTAAGGGGGAGAGTGAATTACCGTAAGAGTAGATTTATCCGGCGCGCCGCCGCACACCTGTAGCTGAGAACGACTCCTCGGCTCCGTCGGAGCCCCGAGGCATCACCAACAGATCGACGATCGATTCACCCGCACGAGGATCGGCTATCGGGCCTGGCTGCGTGCAGCGATATTTTAACCTTAGGACCCATGTTGAAACTTTTTCAACTATTTCTCCTTTTTGAAAGATGCCAAATGTTGTTCTTTTTTTTGGAAGCCACTAGATTTTTCTACTCTTTTAACAGATAATTCGGAGATAATCCAGATGTACGTGTTCTTAAAAATTTATTGTGATTAATTTTAATGTTGTTATATTGTGTTTATAAGTAATTCCGTTAAGAGACAAATAAAACAAAAATCCTGTTCTTATTGTTTTCAGTTTTCTGCTGGAACTGTTTATTCCCTACTGACCAACTTCAATGAGGTTTTAAATGAAGGACTTTTACTTTCACGACGTGTATTACTGCTTTAATAAAATACCTAAATACTTCTCCCACCACTGGCCCGATGTCAATAGAATGTAGTAATTGATTTTTAATACATTTCATCCCATAAAAAAAAACACGTAAACCCGAGTTAGAAGGCCGAGGTGTCAGCGCTTAACTCACATCTGTACACATGTGAACCTTTGTGCGCGTGTGTGTGTGTGCGGTGAGTGCACGCAAGCTGATACCATGTGTCTGCACATGTGTGTGTGTGTGTGTGTGTAAGCTGATATCAGCGGCCTGAACTCTGGCAGTGTGAAACACAGACTCACAGGTACAGACGGGGCTACTGTGGTTTTTACTCGCCGCGAGTGTTTGATGTTGTAGGCCTGCTCGCTGCCGCACATGTGTCCGTGTGTGTGTGTGTGTGTGTGTGTGTGAGGTGATAATGAAACATCTAGAATCCTGTTCGCCAGGCTCCCCTCCGGCCCTTTTCCATCACGTCTGGGGAATCAGGTGCACTTTGACCCCGTCCACGTTCAAAGCCGCCCTAAACACACACACACACACACACACACACACACACACACGCGCGTAACGCACAGATGCACGGCGGGCTTTAAACTACACGTTGCTTCCGTCAGAGGGCCTGATTAACGTGGCAGTGAGATGAGGCCTCTGGACGAGGCGCGCGGCGGAGGCCGGAGGGTGGAGAGGTGGAGGCGATGGAGGATTCAGGCGTAGTGCTGCTACGTGAATGAGACCAGACAAAGCAGGAGAATAAAGCGTGTTCGGAGAGTGGCTCAAGTTGTTGATTATTACAAATCTGTTGCGTCTCCATGACAACACGTTGCCATGGAGACGCAGAATCACAAGGTCGAAAACTCATTTTCAGGTTTCCTTGAGATTTTCAACGCCGCTTTGCGGATTGGAGTGAAATCAATACATTTGGGCCACAGAGGAAGTGATAAGCGTCGAAAATTACCAGAGGGAGGAGGATGAGTCAGGGCAGGGTGAGGAGGAGGAGGAGGAGGAGGAGGAAGACGGACAGACCACCGCCACGGCCCACCCACACTGCACTAACTCCACCCACTCCGTGGTCAGAGGTTCACCTGCAGTTCACGGTGACCACAACAACCCCCCCGAGAAAGAGAGGTTACGGGACGCCAGTACCGGGAGGGAAGGAAGGGAGGAAGCAGCAGATGGGAGGGAGGAGAGGTGGGAGAAAGCAAAGCAGTAATTTAAGGGTTGCGGGAGCTCGAGAGACGAATCGGTCAGAGCGGGTTTCCAGTCCGACTTCTGTCGACGCTGCAGGTTCGCACCGAGGTCACACGGCTGAAACGCACACACACACACACACACAGATGGGCTGCATCGAGGGTGTGCCGGGGCCCAGAAAAAACATGGCCAACTAAACCAGAATGAATGACCGTAACGACAGAGGTTTAAGTTAAAAGCCTTCTTCTTCTTCTTCTTCTTCTTCTTGTTGGAGCGCCGGCCTCTGATTGGCTGGGGAGTGCGTCTCATTTTCAGATATAATTTGGAATGCTGAGATTTTCTGAAAGAAATAATCTGCAGCTCTTGCAGGTACTGTGTTGGAGTATTTAAAGCTTTGAGGTTAAAATATTCTGCTCTAACTGACTCACTTTCACCCGGGAGGCCGCTGTCCTTAAAAAAAACGGTATCTCAAATGAAAAACAATGGATGTAGACTTAATAATAATGACATTTTAAATGGAATAAAACACTTCAGAATTGCAGTTTTATTGATAATATTGACATAATGCAGTGCAGAGTATTGCTTATTGTAGATATGAGTTCAAATACATGGTCTGTTTCTCCTAAAATACATTCAAATATCAATACTGTCAGTCATGTTCAACTTCCTTTTACAGTAACAACAGAGTTTGACACGGCGCATTGGATTTAAAACCAATTTGTTGGCACTTTCCGGTTTTATAGTTCCAAATGCAAGTTTTTAGCGATTAGTAAACATGCCCTTTGAGCATATGAAACATAACTCTGGAGACTTCTCTGAGTGAATACAATGAGTGAATACATTCTCTCTCTGATATTTTGTGAAATATTCCTCTCCTGTCCAGAGGCATCAAATAACCAAGCAACCCCCCCAGTTCAGTAATGCACATTTAACATTGTTTGATAAATATGTTTAAAACGGCCCTTTGGTTAATTAGTGAACTCTTTACTTCTGGACAGAGTCGAGCGAACTGTTTCCACCCGTTTCCAGGCTTTATGCTAAGCTAAGCTAAGAGGAGCTCAGTGGGATGGACATTTGGTCTAAATGTCAAAGTATTCCTTTAAAGAGACATTTCCACAAGTCAAACTTCACTGAGACGGCGACAGGCTTCGCAAAGGCAGCAACCAGCACAAACTACGTCAAGATAAACTGAGTTAGTGTTACCGGATGTAAAGGCAACAAAGCGGGAGGCTGAAGGCCCGGTGCATTCACTGACAGGGATCACATCGGGAAAACACAGCTTCTTTTACCAAAAAAGGGCAGGCGAGGGCACGATTGTCACATCAAGTTGTTCAATGATCGTTGATTTACATCAGCAGGACGTACGGGAAGTAAAGCTCTTTTAAATACATAATATAATATATGTAATAATAATGTTCAGGCATCCCGACATGAAACCAAGAAGGGGGGAAATAACCGAAGAACATCCTCTAAAGGCGAAAAGAGGAAGTTAAGGAGACGCAGAGGGAATAAGGAGGGAGACAGAGAGGGAGGACAAAAAAGGAAGGAAGGAGAAAGGAGAGAAATGGGAAAGACATCTCTGCTTTCTGACTGCACCTGAAGGCAGCACACAGGGCCGCAAAGACGATCGTTCATGCAGGTTCTTCACAAAGACTTTTAGAGAGCTAAAACATGCCGAGGATGCATCCAGTACAGTGAGGAGGGTCAGCGAAGGCACACACACACACACACACACACACACACACACACACACACACACACAGATGAAGCACTGAAGTTTACTCACAACTCCAACAAGATCACAAAATCCATTCAAAGAAAAGGAAGGAGAATAAATCAGTTCAGTTTAGCCCGATTTCTAACTGGACGTTGTTCTTTAGCTCGTCTCTCTTTTCTCTCCACTTTCCTCGTCGCTCCATCATCACCTTCATCATCATCATCACCATCATCACTGTGCAGCCTTCGCTGGCCCAAAAGGCGCCACCATCCTCATGGCGGCGTAGTTCTGGAGGACGGAGAGGACAACACATTCAGGATGTTACTACTTGCTTTGTTTTCCTTTCCTTGGGGGTTTTGGTTGTAAGCCTAAAACAAATTTCGCAACTTGCCGGGAAGGAGTAGAGGAAGACGCCGAGGAAGAGGAGGAGGAGGAAGAGAACGATGCCGATGAGGATGTAGCACTTGAAGCGCCTCCACAGGATGAACCTGAGCGTCTTATAGGGGGAGGAGAACCACAGGAAGGAGGTCTCTGGACGCCTGGGAGGAGAGAGGAGGATGAGAAGAGGTGTGTGTGTGTGTGTGTGTGTGTGTGTGTGCGTGCGCGTGACACCCACTGAGGCTCCTCCAGGTGAGGGTTCATGTTGGGTTCGTCTCTGCCGACGCCGGCGGGCCTCTCCTCGTGCTCCTGCTCCGTCACGATCTCCAGAGACATCTCCACCTTCC
This sequence comes from Gasterosteus aculeatus, assembly GCF_964276395.1. Lineage (NCBI taxonomy): Eukaryota > Metazoa > Chordata > Actinopteri > Perciformes > Gasterosteidae > Gasterosteus > Gasterosteus aculeatus. The sequence continues at coordinate 50,894 of NW_027554917.1, read as the reverse complement.
CCTGAGACAGAGACGTCGACATCCGTCAAGGTCCCGACAGGATGCGGCGCCGGTCGAGCCAACGGCCGTTGTGTTTTTCTTTTTTTTCTCTCTCTCTCTCTCACCGCCACGATCTTCTGTCCGTTCTGCTCGCAGGCGCAGGGCCACCAGCCTTTCACCGTCTTCTGCTCGAACAGAGACACCGGCGGCCCGGCCGGGTGCTCCAGCAGCCGCAGGTCGCACTTCTCCGCCGACTTGGACGGACGCGGCATGCGGTTCAGGTCCATCGTCAGGTGACCTGTGTGGGTGGGGGAGGCAGGGGGGGGGGGGGGGGGGGGCACATTCGGCGGGCGTGAAAGGTTTGAGTGAGTCGGCGCCACAGCTGGATGGTTTTGGGGGCAGAAGCGCCGGCTGGTGCACATGGCAAAGATTTAAAGCCTCAGGACCTCCGTGTTTAACGGTAGTTAAAAAAAAAACCCACATAGGTGCTTTATGACCCATTTCCCCCCCCCATCTAATAAACATAAATAGACTATTTTAGGTTTGCAGAGCTCCACGGCTCATGCACACCGTTTCCTCCGGTTTTCATGGTTGGTGGCGTGAGTCTGTCAAACAAACATCTGGATGGAGGACTTTCATTTCTAATGATTTAATCCCGTTTGAAACGATCTGCTTCGAAACAACATGAAAACGAGAAGTGAGAAGTTTGTTCCTATTTAAGTGAGATAAAAGATGGAAACCGCTCTGAGAGGCCGTTAGCGGGGGTTCGATCCTCGGGATGGCGGGCAGATGAACGGCCTGGGGGGAGGGGAGGGGAGGGGGGGGGGGAGTTATTCCAGGCGTGGGGGGTGAAGGAAAGGCAGAATTTTGACAGCTTGAAAAGCGAAAAAGTGCCAACACGGTGGAAACGAAGGGCGTTAATTCTAAAGATAAATGTTATCGCAGTAGTTTGCCCGTTCGCACATGTCGGCGGGGGGGGAGGGAGGGGGAGGTGGGGGGGAGTCAGGGTTACTGAGCGTGAGGGGGAGGTGGAACAGCAGCGGCGGATGTTTTACCGAGGTAGTCGTCGAAGGAGAACTTGTCGTTGTCCCAGATCTGCAGGGTGAGCTTGGGAGCCAGTTTGGTCTCGGCCTTATCCAGACTCCAGAAGTGTTCCTGCACACGCACACACACACACGCACACACCAAACACACGCACACACACGCAGTCAGCGCGGGTTCTACATATTGGCATCGAGCTGCGAGACAGCATCTGATCCCGCGTCACCTTTGTGCTAATCGTTCCATTCCCTCACTCGCTCCTCTCCACCCCGCGTGACACTTATGTTGATTCAAAAGATATTATTATACATTCTCACACCTGGAATAAACACGCGGGGGAAATATCAAGAAGTCAGGGAGATTTTTAAAGCGGGGCATCAACGCGACGGACTCTTTTCAGGGCCTTTCTGTCGCGTTGACCTTTGGACAAACCCGAGAATTTAACCTCACGACTCACGACTTTCCCCCTGCGGATCTTCCTCCGACTCTCGGCGTCTGCATGTTTAAATGACTCCCGTCTGCCGCCTGCGTTATGACCTCACGCTCACTCCCTGAATCATGCGCTCACACTTCGTGACAACACACACACACACACAAACACTGAGCGTAAACACGCTACACCCTGCTGCTGTGTGTGTGTGTGAGACTATATCTACAGGCCGTGTCCAAGTCCATTAAGTTATCACTCCACAGCTGTCCGAAGCAGAGGGCGGGACGCTGTGTGTGTGTCTGTGTGTGTGTGTGTGTGTGTGTGTGTGTGTGTCTGCTCCCTGCAGTATCTAATAACATCAATCAGCCTCTTTGTTGCCAGACGTCTAAGAGTTCCTTCATTTGACCCCGTTTAAATCGTCTCATTGACATTATAAGGTGCGTCGGCGCGTCCCGTCAGGCGGGGGGGCGGCGGCGGCGGGGCGTTGGGGGCCTCACCTTCCGGTCGACCACGCACAGCTGCTCGGCGGGCAGATAGTGGAAGGGGAACAGGAACCTGTAGTTGAAGTTCCCCTCGCCGGCCAGCGAGCGGTAGTGGACGTCGGTCTTCTGCTTGTTGTGCTCGTGGCCGTCCAGCCAGCTGCAAGACACGCAAAAACGCACGCGCCATCAGCCGTCGGGGGGGGGGGGGGCGGGGCGGGGGAATGGCGGGCGGAGGGTTTCGGGGGGGGGGGTTTACCTCTTGACGTAGATGTCGCTCATCCTCTCGCCGCTCACGCTGACGTCGTCCAGGAGGACGTCGCTGGTGTTCCAGATGATGCAGCGCAGGAAGAACCTGGACGAGGACAGATCGCGCTGATTGACAGGCCGATTGACCGACGTGCTGACTGACAGGCCAGAGGACTGACAAACGGCGAAGGGATTGATTGGCTCTAATCACGTGACTGAGGTTTTTGCGTGTCTCGCGGCGGCGCGCTCCTACTTCTTAGCCTTGCGCGGCGTGACGTTGAACGGGGGTCCCGGGGGTCCCTGCGATCCGGGGAACAGGTCCACCCACATCATCAGCCGCCCCTGAAGGAACGGCGGCAACGACCGAATCAGACGACGGGACAAGGGGCCCCGCCGAAGAGGGGCGGCGGTTGTGCGTGCGTGCGTGCGTTACCTGCTCCATGTCGGGCTGGAGGGGACTGTACAGGACTCTGGTCTCCACGTGCTCCGGGACAAATCCCAGCTTCCTCAAGATGAGGAGGGACAGCCGCTCCTTCAGTGGACCCAGGTGCCGTTTGGACACGTTCTTGTCCTCTACTGACACACACACAGATGGAGGGTGAAGGCCGGGACACTGGGCGGACTGGGAGGAGAAATTACTCACACAAATACACTTTACATCAGCTGTTTATTGGCGAATCCAAGCAAAATATCAAAAGTTTATGAACTTAAGAGTCACCTTGAGAGGGGAGACGGGACAGACTGAGTCGGGGGGATGAAGAAGGATGGAGGGAGAACAAATACAGAGAAGAGAGGGGAAGGGGAGGAAGAAGACTGGTGAGACAAAAGGAGTGGGCAGGGGAGAAGGAGACAGAGGAGGAGAAGAAGTGATGAGGAGAGGATAGAAAGGAGGAGAAGACGGCATGGAAACACTGAGGAGTGGAGTTGAGGGGAGAAGGAGGAAAGGAGACGAAAGGAGAATGAAGAGGAAAAAGGATGTGAGTCGCCGGCTTAAAGGAGAAGAAAAGAAACCGGGAGAAACAGAGAGAAGCGGCGTCATAGGAAAGAGAAGGAAGGCGACGAGACGGCGTTGGAGAAAAGTAAAAAAAAAAAAAAAAAGAAAGCAGAAGAAATCAGTGAGGAAGACGAGCGCGGCCTCTCGGCCAATTAGCGACCGCTTTTGACGGACAGCAGGCTGACGCACGGTAACCGCGGCAACTGTGGAAAGAGAACGCGGCCCGGCGCTCCCCGCTAACCTAGAGACGACCGCGGTGTTGACATTGGCTTGGACACGCGCACGCACGCACGCACACACACACACACACACACACACACACACACACGCGCACACACACTGAGTTCTACCATAAATCACCAAAACAGGAACCATTACCAACATTGCAGCAGCCATGGAGCATGTGTGTGTGTGTGTGTGTGTGTGTGTGTGTGTGTGTGTGTGTGTGTGTGTGTGAAAATGAATCTATAATATTCATCTCGTCGCTCTGCTCTTCAGGTGGTCCTGCGGTTTAACTCCCCCGGTTACTGCCCCCCCCCCCCCCCTCCCCCTCTGCTCAGAAGTTCTGCAGTTTTAGCAGCAGAGGAGAAGATGATGGAGGGAATAATGATGGAGCCACAACCGAGAAGGAAGGGGGGAGAAAGAAGGAAAGGAAAGAGGGAAGGAAACTAAATCAGAGAAAGAAAGAAGGGGACATATGGAGGAAAAAAAGGATGGAGGGTACAAGACGAGAAAAGAGGGAAACAAGGAAGGTAGTGAGGAAACGAAAAGAAAGAACAGAGACAATAAAGGAAAAGCAGATATTTGAAGTATGGAAGAAATCCGACTGATCGTATGGAGACAATGAACGTCCCCAAAAACTTACCGTCTTACATCAAGAACAACGAGACAGAGAAAGTGCCAGGTTCAAAAGTTGAGAGGGAGAGAGAGAGGGAGGGAGAGATGGAGAGAGAGGGGGAGAGAGATGGAGAGAGAGAGGGAGGAAGAGAGAGAGAGAGAGGGAGGGAGAGATGGAGAGAGAGGGGGAGAGAGGGAGAGAGGGAGGGAGAGATGGAGAGAGAGAGGGAGAGGGGGGGGGAGAGAGGGGGAGAGGGAGGGAGGGAGAGATGGAGAGAGAGGGGAGAGAGATGGAGAGAGAGAGAGAGAGATGGAGAGAGAGGGAGAGATGGAGAGAGAGCGAGAGAGGGAGAGAGGTAGAGAGAGGGGGAGAGGTAGAGAGAGGGGGAGAGAGAGAGAGAGAGAGAGATGGAGAGAGAGGGAGAGATGGAGAGAGAGCGAGAGAGGGAGAGAGGTAGAGAGAGGGGGAGAGGTAGAGAGAGGGGGAGAGAGAGAGAGAGAGAGAGATGGAGAGAGAGGGAGAGATGGAGAGAGAGCGAGAGAGGGAGAGAGGTAGAGAGAGGGGGAGAGGGAGAGGGAGGGAGGGAGAGAGGGGGAGAGGGAGGGAGAGAGAGATGGAGAGAGGGAGAGATGGAGAGAGGGGGCGAGGGAGGAAGAGAGAGAGGGAGGGAGGGAGAGAGAGAAGGGGAGGGGGAGAGAGAGGGAGGGAGGGAGGGAGAGAGAGGGAGGGAGGGGGAGAGGGAGGGAGGGGTGGAGCTCAGTGCAGAGTGATTTATTTGCTGTGACTCTACTGAACGTGGATGATATAAATGTGTGGATTTCCATTAAAGTAGCTGTGTGTGTGTGTGTGTGTGTGTGTGTGTGTGTGTGTGTGTGTGTGTACTCAGTGGCGCCAATGACGGCCGAATCAAAGTACCCTGCTGGCTTTCCAGCACTTACTCTCCCAACGCGGACACACACACACACACACACACACACACACACACACACACACACACACACACACACACACACACACACACACACATTGAAGAAGAAGTCGTGGTCCAAATGTAATGAAGAAGAAGAGGAAGAGTTCACGCACCACGCAAGCAAGTACACAGAGTACACACAGAGTACACAGAGCACTTTGTGTACTCTGTGTAGACGCGCGTGTTTACGACCCGACCTCCGGTTTCCTGTCCCTCCTCCGCCAGAGCCAGCGACGCTGCCCAGGCGGATTGCATCATGGGTAAACCCCGGAGTCGGGTTGGCGTTTCTCACCCAGGTCGGCGGCGGTGTACCGGTCTCCCCTGAAGTGCACCGCGTCCTCCTGGTAGACGGGCTTCCTCAGGCTCCGGCGCTCACACACTCGGTGCAGCAGCTGCCGGGGCGTCAGCTGGTCGCGCCACTGGTTTACCCCGGACCTGATGGGGCGAGAGACACACAGGGAGAGAGAGAGAGAGAGAGAGAGAGAGGGGTGTTAAAATGAATCCGACCAAGCAAAGAGAAAGATGGAGCTCGTGCGCTGTGATCGGGCGGCGGCTCACACGCTGTAGGACTGCGGGAGGCCGCAGGCGGCGCCGTGCCGGGACAGGAAGCGGTTCTCCAGGTCGATCAGCGTCTCTCCGATCTTCTCGTCCTTGCGCAGCATGTCGTGGTCGTACAGCATCACCCGGAGGTCCTTCTCCATCGGGAGGGAGCAGTGGAGCTCGAACATCCTGGAGGGGACAGAAAAGAGGTCCCGGGACGGAAGCAGATCAGGGTCTGATCTCGGGTATTCGCCGTCGCGGTGGCGTCCCCCCCCCAGAAAAAAAACGTCCAGGGACATCAGCTGGTATCAAGACATCAGATCAGAGAATGCTTTAGGGGCGGGGCTACACACAGATTGACAGGTCTCCATTACAGGGAGCGTGCGTTCTTCTTGTAACTTTAACACCTTTTACACTTTGTTTCCTTCGTGAGGACGAGTTGATTGTGACGTTTTAGACGAATAAATATGAACAAAAAGGCCTAAAAAAAGCGTCACGTCTGCAGGGATTGTCGAGCTGACCACTGAGAGGACGTGTAGCTGCTGACACGCGGATCGGTGTGTGTGTAGCGACCCCTACTGGCGTGAAAGGGAGGAAAGCGACTCTAATGGGGGGGGTGTGGGGGGGGGGGGGGGTCTGCAGAGCACAAACCCGTCAACCTGTTGAATTCAAACGTGCAGTCAATCGGTCGCTCACCGCTTTATGACGTCTTCGTGGGAAAGGAGCGACTTGGTTTATTGCGTTCCATCCCTCGTTTAACAGGTTAAATGAGCATAAAATAGGGTTTTCCTGCAGCGCAGCAGCCTGATTTACTGCTTTCAAAGTCTCCAACGTGAACCACGGCGAGGAGTCAAAGGGGAGGCTTTCTCTGTAAGCGCTTCGCACCTGGAACGCCACCTCCTCACTCAATAAATAAGTGTGTTTCTGAAGGTGGAGGGCGGCATGTGGAGAAATATTAACAATGTACACAAGCAGACTCATAAGACCTCTGTGGGTTGATAGGAATAAAAGGAGATATGGGATAACGGGACTTAATTGTTAGAATTAACTCTAAGGAACTGAAAATCAACATTCAAAACTCGGACAACTCCAACAGTAGCGACCTGTCAATCACAGGGCAGCCCCGCCCCTTAAGCATGTGTTTGACTGTAAATGGAGTATAATTTACTGAATGAACATCATGCTGCATTAGACTAGAAACAGATGTCATAAACTCATGTTTGCCGAGGGAATAAAGTCATTTTCTAATAGACTTCTATGGGCCCGGAGGAGTCGCCCCCTGCTGGCCACTGCACAGAATGCAGCTTCATTGGACCGGGTTGAAGAAGGTGCGATCACATACTTTCCAAAGACGGGGTCCAGCGTGCAGGGGATGTAGTTCTCATGGTCGCTGATGGTCTTTTTGCCCAGAGTGATCTTCACGTAGGGGTCACACTGGAAGCACACGACTCGTTAACTCATCTGCCCCCCCGCTGCGTTTCACCTCGTCTCTCTCCTCACCTTCCCGTTGGCGTCTTTGGGCTGCAGCCCCTGAGCCTGGACGACGTACACTCGGACCAAACACTCCTCGATGCCGTTGGGAGGCAGCTTCCTGAACTGCCTGGGGGGCGCGGGGTCGGCGGGGTCGTCCGGCAGCGTGTAGATCTTAAACATACCCTGGTCGCGGTAATGAGGAAAACACGATGAACACAAAAACAGGGGGCGAGTCCGATCGCCGGACGAAAAGGCAAATGTGACCGAAGGAACGTCCCGCTTGTGTGTTCTTACCTTGAACTCCCCCACCACCGAAGGGTCCTCGCCTCCCTCCTGAGTCTTTCCTCTCTGCAGCTGGAAAGTCTGACAGAAATCGGAGAGGCCTTCGAAACCCTCGACCTTCTCCAGCTCCCGATCGTACACCTGAGGAAAGGGGAGGCGAGGGGGGTTAACGAGACGCACAAACACGAGAGAGAGGGAGACCGGGGGGGGGGGGGGGCAGACGGACGGATGAGAGAGTGAGTAAGGGCAGAAAAGGGCTGGAGGACGAGACGTTCGTGGGACCAGTGTGACGCCGCCGGTATCAGAGGCAAAGGCCACTCGGTCACACATGTGCACCGTATCCAGGCTGTCAGGAGCACAGAAAGATTCATTTTTTATCATCACGGGTGTTTGTCTACACCAGTCACACACACTTTCCCTCAATTCTTTTCCCACCACAGAAGAAGAAGTCGCTGAGGAGGACTCTCAGAGGGCGAGCTGGAAACAGTGGTTCGCGTCAGCATGAAGGGATTACTGATCGGGACCACAAAATGATCACAGAGAGCCTCGAGAAAAAAGGAGCAAAAACATTTAAAAAACCCACTAAAAACCACCCGGATGACTTCAAGGAGACATGAAACAAATAAAACAGACAAACAAGCAACCGCGAAATGATCACAAAGGGACTCTGAGGATACGCAAATGCCAAGTGACAATAGATGGATGCAAAACAATCGGAGATAAAAGAAATGAACGCAAAAACAAAACTAAAGACGCCAAAAAAGATGCTGAGCAAATGAAAATAGACATTTACAAAACAACTTCAAACGATCCAAGACTTCGAAAAAAGAGACACAAAGGAGCCAGGAAATAACCTCATGGAGGTGCAAAACGGAAATAAACAGAGACACAAACAACCCAAAATGACAACAAAAACAAATAAAGCAACCACACTAATATTTAAAAAGTACTTTGAATTGAAAACAGATCAATAAGATTAATACGTCCTCAGTTGGGATACTCGTCTCTCATCGAGCTTCTGCTGCGTCGCCTCTTTAAATAAACAAAGATGGGGAGTCAGCAGGAAAGGGGGGGGGAGGGGGTGGGGGGGGAGGACATACACGGCCTGAGACTTGGGTGGAGATAGGGTGAGGGAGTCGGAAAAGCAGGGCGAGGACGGAGGACCGGGAGAGAGACGGGGAGAGAGTGATGATGTAAACCAAAAGGGAGGCCTGGAAACAGCGGTTCATTTCACTGGAGAACCGAAGCCGTCAGCGAGGGAGGGGGGGGCTCAGACCGAGGGAGGGGGGGGCTCACACCGAGGGGACCGGGCCTCGCAGGCTCCGTTTAGAGACGCTTAGATCAGTTGTGGGGGACCGAGTCGTCCAATCAGGCGTCTCTGGGTGACGTCGGCGTGGACAACGTGCCGTCGGTGAAAAGGAGGCGCTGAGTTCGAGGAGGTCGGGATGATGATGCAAACGAAAGACAAAGTCTGGAAACACCCGCTCGCTGGACTTCAACAGACACACAACCCCCCCCCTGCACCAGAGCCAGCGCCGGGGGGGGGGAGGTGGAAAGGGAGGCGAAATATCGCTCTCTTTGCGTCGCATGCGGAGACACAAGCGTCCTCCGAAGGAAGGGAGACGGCTCTCCGATGTGAAATGTCTCTCAGGGGTCAGAGGGCTCTTTTTGGAAAAGGCCATAAACAAACCCTGACATGGTGACTCATCTGTTTGGGCACCAGACAAAAAAGACGGACGTGCGCTACGAGGTCCCGCGGGAGGGGAAAGGTCGGCGCTCGGGGGCCGAGAGAATCGGGGCGAGGGGCGCAGGGCCGCGTGGGCGAGGGGGGGGTGAGAAGGCAGACGGGGTCGATCCCTCGACCCGCCCCTCCCCCCCGGTGGGAGCGCCCGCCGCGGGTGAGTCACCGGCCCGGGGACGTCACGTCACGGCGCCTGGGCCGCGGCGGACGGGTGAGGAGGAGAGAGGGGGAGGACTGACGCAGCGGATCTGGCACGAGCGCAAACGTGTGAATTAAGCGCTGAAGTTCAGAGGAAAACATTTTGGGAAAATGTCCTAAAAATGTGTTTAATCTGATTTGACTAAAGATTTACAAAGTCTTTTTTTTTTTTTCTCACCTGCAGCGTGTCGAAGCCTCTCTCCAGGTACGTCCCGTACTTCTTCTTCTCTCCGGTCGAGGCGTAGAACTTGCTCCACCAGTCCATGAACTCCTCTTCCTGTTGGTCACAGATTCAGAGGTCAGAGGTCAAATTAGGACGACGGTGTAAGGACTTTAGGAGCCACTTGAGACATGAAGTGAATGCGTTTGGATTTAAACTCCACGTGTTTTCATACAGTCTGATGAAAAACGACCTCCTCTCAACCAACCGCTACGTGGCTTCTGAAATGACCCCTGCGATGACCTTTTGAACCGTACGGCCCACTAATAAAGCCCCGCGGCGAGGCCCCCCCCGGCAGTACACTCAAGTGAAGGAATAAGCTGCTTTTCAGGATTTTTCCAATGATCGCATGACCATGGCGAGCCAGCCAAGCCACGTCAGCACGAGTAAAAATGCCCCTGGTGGCTCCCTGGCACGGGGGTCACGGTGCGCGGGCGCCGTGAGGCAATGGAAACGGGCGCCATCAGGTTGCAGAGGCACAAAGCGCACAAAAGCAATACGGACATTAGCAGGAACGCTGCAGCCAAAGAAATGTATGTTGATGTACGAATGAAAAGAACCCTTACGCCGCTTTTCCATTGGTCTGACACACAATGTCCTTTCCGCTTGTTACGGTTTATTAATGACTTATTAAGGGACGACTCGGCAACACTCAACAGCGGCTCGGGTTCAGGCCTCGCCAGCGTGCAGTTTCTCAGAGAAAAGCACGGGCGAAATGCAGCGATTGCACGTGAAAAAGAGGCTTCATGACTTTTTTTGCAAGCATTCTTGCAAAAAAAGCGTCAAAGTAAAAAAAAAAGAACTGTGACAATATGTCCGATATGATGAGACAAACTCACCCATTGTAGCATCTAGTGTCGGCGTTAAAAGAGAAGTCACAAGTCAGTTCATTCCCTCGCACACTTCACCGGTAATCAATGCAGACGCACAACGCTAACACATGTTTTTTATGGTTTGGACACGAGATATTTTGATTTATATATGATTATTTTATTCATTTTTTTGGGGGGGGGGGGGGACTTCTTTAGAAGAAACCCTGTTTTGTGTTTTATCAAGCATGAAGCTGCCTCATCCATCAAGTTTACTAAAACTCTGTTCACATTGGCAACGTCTAACGCTGTATTTAAAAAGTATTTTCTCACAGAAATAAAAGCGCTGTGTGTGTGTGTGTGTGTGTGTGTGTGTGCGCCTGTGTTGGCTCTGACGCAACGAGGGAAACAACGACTACAAAGATGGGGAATACCGAGGGGACAGATCAACTAGCAGCCCGTCACACACACACACACACACACACACACACACACACACACACTCACTCAATCCCCGCCCTGCAACCTTCAACCCTCCGAGGACCACTCCAGCTTAAACATGACGCATGCACCACTTTTTCCTTTGTGTGTGCTTTAATGTGTGTGTTTGTGTGTGCTTTAATGTGTATGTTTGTGCGTGATTTAATGCGTGTGTGTGCATGCTTTAATGTGTGTGTGTGTGTTTTAATGTGTATGTGTGTGTGTGTATATGTGCATGCTTTAATGCATGTGTGTGTGTTCATGCTTTAATGTCTGTGTGTGTGTGTGTGTGTGTGCATGCTTTAATGTGTGTGTGTTTTAATGTGTGTGTGTGTGTGTGCATGCTTTAATGTGTGTGTGTGTGTGTGTGTGTGTGTGTGTGTGTGTGTGTGCATACTTTAATGCGTGTATGTGTGTTCATGCTTTAATGTGTGTGTGTGTGTGCATGCTTTAATGTGTGTGTGTTTTAATATGTGTGTGTGTGCATGCTTTAATGTGTGTGTGTGTGTGTGTGTGTGCATGCTTTAATGTGTGTGTGTTTTAATATGTGTGTGTGTGCATGCTTTAATGCGTGTGTGTGTGTGCATGCTTTAATGTGTGTGTGTGTGCGCGGGCATGGTTTAATGCGTGTGTGTGTGTATGTGCATGCTTTAATGTGTGTGTGTGTGCATGCTTTAATGTGTGTGTGTGTGCGCGGGCATGGTTTAATGCGTGTGTGTGTGTGTATGTGCATGCTTTAATGTGTGTGTGTGTGTGTTTTAATGTGTGTGTGTGTGCATGCTTTAATGTGTGTGTGTGTGTGCATGCTTTAATGTGTGTGTGTGTTTTAATGTGTGTGTGTGTCTGTGTGTGTGTGTAGGCATAAATGCAGAACAAACGTGCTCTTATGGCACATGGTTGGTGTGGAATCCCCTTTCTCCTACTTCCCACGGACACACACACACTGCATGGCATGGAAAAGGGCATCACATGGAGGGCATGACACACACACACACACACACACACACACACACACACACAAAGTGTCTGGTGCGTGCTAACGTGACCTCAGTGTGCAGCCGCTGCCCAGTTGTGTGTGAAGGTGTGTTCACTCGAGCCCGCGGCTCCTGCCGGGCCGCGTCGAGGCCGGCGGTGGGCGCGCGCCAGCGTGTGTTTAGTGCACGCGCGGCGGTCTGCTCGGGGTGTCGCTGCGGTCTGCAGGCTGTCATTACGCCCCGCGGGGGAAAGCCGGGCTAACCAGAACCCAGGCGGGCACTGCCAGGAGCCCCGAGCGGGCTGGGCGAGGAGCTTCGGAGGGGAAATCCCGTCCGCGGGGGGCCGGCGCGGGAGGTCAGAGGTCAAAGCGGCAAACCGTGATGCTGGATAGAGAAAGTTAATTCTCGCAGAAAAAAGTCGAAAACTACCACTCCGTTGTTGTGGTCGCCACGGTTACAATAATAACTACCGCTCATTTCAGTTCCCCGAATAACGCCACATAGCGATATTTAGCCTAATGAAGTAGCTTTGCTGCCTAAACGTCATCGAGGATTTCAGGTTACGCAACCTAACTTGACTTTTGTAGGAAAAACGGATAAAAAACACGAAAAGGTTTTAAGTGACACCGACTGCTGCCAAACCTACGGAGGAGGAGGAGCGAAAAAAGGCTGCGTTCCTCAGACACCACTGAAGAAGAGCCGCGGGCCTCCCCGGCCCGGTCGAGCGTACTCGGGGTCTTGAAATGTGGACTTTTTGGACCTTTCGTGTGTCATTCCCTCCAGCTGTGGTTTCAAGGCGGAACACCGAAACCACGAGGAGAAAGCGGTGGCATTTCACATGAATAAATGTATTCTCTTCGATCGCCAAGCTTTTCCACCCGCCGTCGTTTCTGTGCTCGTTTTGGAATCGAAGTGAAAGAAAAAAAAAGGACTTCATCTTGACATCGCGGTGCCATTTAAATCAATGGCGATATTGTTGCATGAAAACATTCAGATGGTCACTCGTAACAGTCAGACAGGTTGACTCATGGAACGAACGTTCACTCTGAAGCATTTGGAGGACGTTCAGGTTCTGGAGGTGAACGGCAGCTCGCACGGGGAGTTAACAGAAGAAGAAAAACAGCGGATGATTTAGTGCGCTGTTTTGACATCATGTTTCTGGTCACGCCGTCATTACGAACCCCCGAAAAAAAAAGACACCACAAAGTCCGCCGGCGCCGTGCCAGCGGTGCGCGCTCGGTCTGGTTTTTTCCGAGAGCCGCCAGGAGGGATTCATGGAAGCGGAGGCAGATGGCGACGATCGGAAGACAACTTGACTTGGGACGGTTTTGACGGGGGATGAAAAGGTAGAGGAGACACGCGGCGCGACCGCGGCGTTTGATGGAGAACACGGGCGGGAAAAAAAAAAGTGAGGAGAAAAAGGGGGGGAGGCGGGGGAGGGTTTGACGCGCGGCAAATGGGAGCATTAAGCCGCGCGGTGAAACGTGACACGCGCACGGTTCATTTTCCAACCCGAGCGCCGTTGGATCTGAAATATCTCTCCCGGGGGGGGGGGGGGGGAGGCGAGGGGGAGGGGGAAGGGGGATGGGGGTGGGGGAGACGGTGCCCCCGAGGCCTGAGGAGCCATGACGCTACCGACAGCCGATCGTCTCAAACCTCTCAGGCTCTGAAACCGAACCGAAGCCCAACACACACACACACACACACACACACACACACACACACACACACACACACACAGCAAGTAATCTGGTAATCATCAGCCCTCCACACACACACACACACGCATGAGCCGCTTGTTGGTCGCGACCCAGAGATTAAGAAACCGGCGTTTAGGGCCCGTGAGAGGCCGAGCTCTGGCTCTCCGGTGCCGCGAGACATTAAGGCCGAACCTCTTCCCCCTAATTCCCCCGTCAAAGTGACTCCTTTCATCCCCTCTGCTTCTCTTTAAGCCACTCTCCCCCCCCCCTCGTTAACCCTCTCCCACTTAGCCGCCCCTCCCTTCGGCCCCTCTGGGCAAACTGTCCGCCCGCGGAGAGTCGCGGCGCGGAGGATCTGTAGCAGCTCTGTTGACTTTGCCCCCCCCCCCCCCCAGACGGAAAGCCGAGCCTTTAATTCCACTGGTTTCAATATCTGACCCTTAATAAAACAAATATCGATGTTTGGAGGGAAAGAAATCAGCCCCAATTACCGCCCGAGCGCAGAGGGGCGCGGGCACTGTGGGTGTGTGCGTTTCGTGCGCGTGTGTGTGTGTGTGTGTGTGTGTGTGTGTGTGTGTGTGTGTGTGACCCGGCTGGGATAAATGAAAAAGGGAGAACGTAGCGAGGTGGAACCCTGCGACCGGGTTCCTCTGAGGCTCGAGTCCCACCGCGGGAGGGTTTTTCCTTCCACGCCGCCCCCCCCCCCCCCCCCCCCCCCCTCGTCCCACGCGAGTCAGACGCCATCTCGCCTTTATGAGAACACGGTTTAAAGTGCTCCACAGCGATGGGTCCTGTACCACCTACGGACTGACCCTTTAAAAACGCTAAAGGCCGCTGCGCTGTGAGGTCAGATGGAGTCTGGAGCTTTAAATATATTTGATCCGCTGTGGGAAATTATAACTTATAAAACCCTCATTTAAAACAATCCAATAAATGGATCAACATTAAGGTCTCAAAGTTTGAAACCTGCTGTTTCGTCTTTGTCTTCCAGACGACGGCCATTCGTTTTAAGGCTCAAGATTGATGTTTCCAATGTGGACGGGTTTATATACGAGTATTAACCTTTTTCAGCATTTGAAGGAAGAGATGGAGGCAGAGAGACGTTTCAACATGAACCAATGAAATGAGTTAAAGGTTTGTTACCTACATGAAGGCTGGAACAAGAGGCGGAAAGGTTAATGATAGCGGAGCCGGATCCATCCGCCAGCTACAAAACACACACACACACACTTTCAGGTTAGCTGCTGAGGTTAGCCACATTATTAGCATCAAATGTCAGGGTTACGCACTGAATAGACAAGCATTAAACTCGCCGTCAGTAGTTAAGAATCACGGCGTTTTTTGGGGGGAGAAAGGAGGCGCAGTGGTGGACAACGTGCGGGACAACCCTCCCCCCCCTCTCTCCCCCGCCTCCCCTCGTACTACTTTCAGTGACGGCAACAACAACGACATTAAAACCTTCTGGTGTTTTTATGTTGTTGTTTTTAAAAGGACTTTGGGGGGGGCGGGGGGGGGGGGGGGGGCGCCGTGGGTTTGATGCATTCTTCAGCTCCGTTCAGTCCTGTTGGTACAAACGTGATTGCACAAGGACGCATGCACTGTGTGTGTGTGTGTGTGTGTGTGTGTGTGTTGTTCTCCCCTGTCAACAAAGCCTCACTCAGTCCGCCAAACCAATGGGATCAAATTATATTGTCTCTTGATTCTATACCATCTTCTATTGTGTGTGTGTGTGTGTGTGTGTGTGTGTGTGTGTGTGTGTGTGTGTGTGTGTGTGTGTGTGTGTGTGCGCGTTGTCAGGCAATGAGGTTGTTATTTCGTGGATTTATGGACTTTTTCAGAAATAAATCGTTTTCGCGTTCGAACGGTGAATGAGAAGCTACAGCTGTCGGCCGGCTAACTTAGCTTAGCACGAGGACAACAACCACGGGGAGACGGGGACCAACGTTTCCGTCTCTACCTAGTGTCCGCCGACACTCTGACAGCAAGACGTCAAACGGCGCGGCAGCTTTAGCCCCGCCCCCTCTGGAAGCGTTTGCCGTGGAATTAAACATTTTGTAACCTTTGACCTCGCAGAGTGAGCGAAGTTAGCCGGCGAGTTTTCACACCGAAGCGAGCGTAGGTGAAAAAACAGGTTTCGGTCCGTGGGTCGGAAGACGTGCATACGTGTGCGTGTGAAATGCGAGCGGCGATTAGGTCGATTTGAAAATAGTTTCCACGTTCCTCCACTGCAGGACAGAAAGAGAGAAAGCGGGGGAGTCGGGGGGGGAGAAAGCGGGGGAGTCGGGGGGGGAGAAAGCGGGGGAGTCGGGGGGGAGAAAGCGGGGGAGTCTGGGGGGAGAAAGCGGGGGAGTCGGGGGGGAGAAACCGAAACGTCTTGAACTTGGGAGGACAGAGACGGGGGGGTGGGGAACGGAGAGGGAATGTTAATGGTTGGTGACGGGCGCGGGTCTCGCGGTCACCGCGGTAACCACCGACCACAGAGGCGGTTGCCACGGCGTCATGTCAGAAGATGTTTATTTATGCTGCTGGTACCGCTCAGCACACGCGCACGCCAAACTAAAAAACGGCCTTCCACACCCGGCGCATTAATAGAACGTCCCTCACGCGGCCTCAGCTCTCCTCTCGACAAACCAACGCGCCTTGTTCCTTCCCGCATCTAACGGGTCGGCCCGTTCAATAGGCGTGATACCTGCGATGAGCATCGATCGCTTATCGATCGGCGGGAGGCGGGATTGGTGTTTTCTTGGGACAAACTCTTTCTCGACCATGACCATCGCGCCGCAGTTCGCAACTCAAACTGTTGCAACGCGTCCGGAACGGGGCTTCACCTGGTCGGGAACGAGCGGCTCCTCGTCGTCGATGTCGATGAAAACCTCCCCGCCGACTGACTGGGGCGTCTCACCTGCACACACACACACACACACACACACACACACACACACACACACACACACAGCAGAAACGTCGTCAGCATCCATCGCCCTCCCTGCCAGACACGACGGCATCCGTCCCGTTCTTACGTCTCCACTGCTGCTCCTCCTCCTCCTCCTCCTCCTGCCCCCCCTGCTCCGCCCCCCCCGGGGTGCACCGGTACTCCTCCAGCGAGCGGATGGTGCACTGGCCGACCACGGGCTTCCTGCCGAACTGGCGGTTGTCGATGACCCTGATGACGATGGGCGGCATGTAGAGCTCCTCGCGGGGAAGCCTCTGCCGAGCGAACACAACATGGGGAACAGAAAGAGGAGTAAAAAGGAGCCTCGCTTCACCCTCGTTGGTTACGCCGCCTGCCGCGCCCGATGCCGATTGGCTGTCTGAAGTTGATTGCTCAGGCCTTGGCGCCCGCCTCAGCGGGCGGTTAGACACTTCAAAGAGCTGCATTTAAGGAAACTATGCACGTGACATGTTCCTATGCCCCCACCGACAGCCAAGAACACTCACGCTCAACCAGAGCCCTTAATGTTGTTAGCATTTGAGGGGAAAGCGCGTTGGTGTGTTTCCAGCGCGGCGGCGCTCCTGCGGTGGTCAACGCGGGAGCGCCTGTTAGCGTCAGAAGGTGCCGAGCCAAAGCGAGGAGTGTGTCTTTGAGGGGAAAGTATGTGAATATTTCCACGCTGCGATAATAAAACACAGAGGTGATCGGCCTTCAGACCTGGACGTCGCTAACGGCGAAGCCTCCGAGGCCGCGGCGGCGCCGGGGAAAAAAAAAACACCAGCGCAGTGTTTCCATAAATCGGTTTAACGCGACGTAAGAGACGTTTAGTTTAAGAAGTGTTATTTATAAAGCCAGTAGAACGTATGGAAACCTTAAACCTTAAAGTCACGTGGAGAATATGAAATATTGTACTTTTTATTCCACTACATCAGTCGGATGGAAGTACGAGAGAAACTAAATGCTTTCTTAATGAAAGACTGGTGTAAAGTACTGGTTCCTGACTGGTTTTGGGGATTGTTGGCTTGTAAACCGCTAACATGGTTTCATTTACTCCCACATTGAGGGGATGGAATGTTAATATCGAGCTTGTAAATGTGGTATTTAGGAACAAAAAGTTTGAATCAGAGGCGGTGATTTATCAGAGATGGTGAGGAACTGGAATTGAGACTCTGGGAGACATTTCAGTCCCGTTGTTTACTTCCTCTTAACAATGCAGGAAACAAACGCTTTCACGCCGCGACGCCGTCTGAGTCAGCGTCGACCAGCTCGTTGCCCCCCCCCCCACCCCGAGGGGGCGACCACACCTCCAGCCTTCCGGGGGCCACTTTGACTGGCGCCTTTAACGGCGGCTTCCTGCGCTTTCGGTGTAGTAAGAGCGGCGGAGCCAAACTGTTCCTCGTGAGTCACTCGGCTTTCGGGGAGGACTGAGCAGCGCCGGTCCCTCTGTGACGGGAAAAAAAACGACGAAAGCTCCTACGTGCGACTACATCGACACTCAGAACCACCGCTTTCTCAGAGGACTCCATTATCGTGGCCCCACTGATGAAGATCAATGACGCCAAAAAAACCACATCGCTGCAGAGCTCTCATTAGCCCTCTGAGCAGCACTGATTGCATCTGCGTGTGTGTGCGCGTGTGTGTGTGTGTGTGCGTGCGGCGCGCTCTCACCACATCAAGGACGAGCGTGTTGACGTCAAAGTTGGGCTTCTTCTTCATGCTGCGGATGACGCAGCTCTGGACCGTGACGCCGCCGCACTCCACCTGCAGGCTCGGCGAGGCCACGCTGGCCAGCTGGAAGCTCTTCAGGTTGCGGACGCCCCACGCCAAGATCTGATGACCACGGCGCGAAATGATAATGATCACACTGTCCAGCACATTGTCCAACACACTGTCCAGCACACTGTCCAACACTGTCCGGCAAATTGTCCAACACTGTCCAACACACTGTCCAGCACATTGTCCAACACACTGTCCAGCACATTGTCCAGCACATTGTCCAACACACTGTCCAACACACTGTCCAACACACTGTCCAGCACATTGTCCAGAACATTGTCCAACACACTGTCCAACACATTGTCCAGCACATTGTCCAGCACATTGTCCAACACACTGTCCAACACATTGTCCAGCACACTGTCCAACACATTGTCCAGCACATTGTCCAGCACACTGTCCAACACTGTCCGGCACATTGTCCAACACACTGTCCAACACACTGTCCAACACACTGTCCAGCACATTGTCCAGAACATTGTCCAACACACTGTCCAACACATTGTCCAGCACATTGTCCAGCACATTGTCCAACACACTGTCCAACACATTGTCCAGCACACTGTCCAACACATTGTCCAGCACATTGTCCAACACACTGTCCAACACACTGTCCAGCACATTGTCCAGCACATTGTCCAACACACTGTCCAACACATTGTCCAGCACACTGTCCAGCACATTGTCCAGCACATTGTCCAGCACACCGTCCAGCACACTGTCCAACACATTTGGATCTGATGGTAAATTGTCTGAATTATACCTTAATCCATGAATTAGTAATGATGAGGTCATTCTTTAAGCAGCAATGTAAAATATTCCCTGGAACCAGATTTAGTGAATAGATTTGACCATAAAGTGTATTTATTTTGTGTCAAGGTCAACATGAACTTCTTCATGGAAGTGAGACGTTCACGTTGACATTTTCTGACAGAACCACGCTAGCTTTCCCCTCCGCTTCAAGTCGTTATGCTAAGCTAAGCTAAGCGCCTTCCCAAAAGGTTGCACTGCGTCTTTAACGCGCTTCTCTGGACTTTTTGGATCACGTGTGTCGATGGTCGGTTCTCTGTTCTTATGACTCCTCCACAAAAGGAGCAAACACAAGCCCAATTATCCCACGAGCGAAGCCCACCGATACCTCGATGGCGGTTCTCTGCAGCACAGGTTTGATTCCCTGAGGGACCACGAAGACGTTCGGTTCCCTCTGGGGGGGCGGGGGGGGGAGGTCCGACTCCTCCGGCTGCCGACAGGGACGAAATGTGTGAGAGGCCGGCCGCTCGCTATCAGCGTTAAGATGCACCCGAGAGGAAATGTGTGTTGTTGTACCCATTGCTGCAGGCTTTCAGAGAGGAACCCTGGAAACATCAGCTGAGGAGGCCCGTTGGAAAAGACAGGTGAGAAGAAGTAAAAGAGAATTTGTAGACATTAAATCGCCAGACTGCACATATTAACACTCAACACCGACATGCAGGCCATTTAATGCTTCTTAACAAGGGTTGACATTCCTCAAATTCCGGGTTGGTTTTCCGCCCTTTTGCATGAAAACTTCAAAGCCAAAGTTCACCCTCTTCACTCTCATCTAAATGTTCCCATTAGTGTGTCTTTAAATGCAGCGTTTGTGCGGTTTTACCTCGTCCAGAACGTGGCTGGAGGTCAGGAAGTCTCCCTGCGGGCAGAAAACTGGTTACGTCCTAAAAGGAAGACAGATACCTCCAAGGCGAAGGTGGAGAGGGAACTAGCTGGAGAGGAAGTGGAGGACGTACCTCCTGACCTGGAATATGATGAACCGCCGGCTGGAGACACAGAAGGGAATTCTTATAATGAAGCGCGTTTGAAGTCGCTGACTTAACGTCGCGCATCTCGTCTAAAACCGTGTGCGTTCGCAGAGTTCGGGTTGTTCACCGGACCTTTTCTCTGCGTATCAGCTGGAAGGCGGCCAGCAGCTCGCCGGCGCTCCTGTCCTGTCTGCGGATGGGGAACCAGGCCAGCTGGGGCGAGGAGGTCGGGGAGGGCCGGCACACACAGCGGCCCATGAACTCATCCGCCCCCTGCTCATTGAAAACACACACACACATATATATACACACACATACGCACGTACAGCCTGTACACGGAGACCCTCCGAACCGACGCTCACGTATGTGTCCTGGTCGTACAGCTCCACCACCACGTTGGGCGGAGCCGCCATCGTGGCCTCCAGGTCGCCGAAGATCTCCACCTCGTAGAAGATGAGCGTCTGGTCCCACGTGGGGTTCAAGGTGTTGCGCACCGTCACCGTTTTCTGGGACTGGTGGAGGAAGGACACGATGGCGTAGGGGTCTGGGGAGAAGAGGCCGAGGGTCCTCATAAGAACGCTGGTACAAACTTAGAAGTGTGTGTGTGTGTGTGTGTGTATGTGTGTGTGTGTCCTACACACAGTGACATCAGCAGCTTGGGAATGCCGACCTCGAGACGGAGGTTTGGGAGCACTGCTCGGAGATGTTTGTTATTCCAGGTCACAACCACTTTCTTACATGCTAACACACACACACACACACAATGTGGACGGACACACGCTTAAAGTCCACACACACAAGTACAGTCAGGCGCACACACACACACACACACACACACACACACACACACAGTGGTTTGTTATTTCAGGCCAACTAAAGAGTCTCCATGGAGCCGTTAGCGATAGAGTAAACAGAAGCTAAGTTGCATTTTCCCACCAGCTCTCAATTAACCTTGGAAGTGACATACACAGACACACACAGACACACACCACCCATGGTGACCCATTCAATTACCGTCCATTCCCAACAGCCCATTAGCTCACGTAAACAGAAAATAGCAGCAGCCCGGGGGGGTTTGTGGAAGTCCGTGTGTCCGTGTGCGACTCCAACAGAGTCATAAAATCAAAGACAGTAGCGGGGACAGACAGTAATGGACTCGCTGATTTAAAACGGGAAAATAAAGATGTCGCTGAACTTTGACCTGTTGTTTTATTACCCTCCTTTTGAACGCACAAAGAGAGACGCACAGACACAAAGGAAAGACAGACACAGAGAGAGAGAGAGCTCCTCTCTAATCACGGCCGCCATGTAGCAGCAGATTAACACACAACTGAAGCCCATCCATCAACTCTACCCATCCGTTACACCGAGTGTGTGTGTGTGTGTGTGTGTGTGCGTCTAACCCTCTGTGGCCCACCTTATCCATCACCCATCCACTCTCTCGCCCTCTGTCTATTCATCTGTCTGTTTTTCAAAGCCTCATCTGTGTTTTTACATCTGAGTCTGCGGTTTCTGATTAACACACACAGACACACACAGACACACACAGACACACACAGAGAGACGCCGTAGTTTCCATGACCTTCTTCAGATAATACCTTCACTGTCCTCTCTTTCTCTCCGTCACTGCTTTTCAGGGATACTGTGCAGCTACACCAACCTCCATTCATGATCTGACCTTTGCTAAAGAAATAAAGTTTTTGGGGATTTGCCCCAAACAATGATTGTTAACCTCTCTCTCTCTCTCTCTCTCTCTCTCTCAAAAGAACACCCCTTAAAACTGAAGCTAAACGCAACCAGCCACAGAGAGTCTGATGTTACCTGTTAGTTTTGCCCCTAGTTGACTCTAAATGATCTTTAGACGCGACGCCGGCCTCCTGTCGGCTTTCAGGTTGCTGTGGAAACCTCGTTAACGTTCGCTTATTGAAGTGTGAAGACGTGGAACTTTTGTTGGGACACGAGGGCCGGGTTTCTTTCGTTTTATTTCTCGTCTCACTTTGGTTCGATTCGGCGGCGCTGACGTTTTCGTGCACAAACCGCAAACCGATAAGGGGACGACGGACCGCGGGCACGATACCTGAGAAGCTGTCTTTGTCCATGGCCAGCAGGTCTCTGGCTTGGTACAGGTAGCAGCGCAGGTGGTAGCGGGTCCCGCCTAAACACACCCGCACACTTAATGACACAATAAAAGACAGAAAGAGCAGCCGGGCGAGTAGGTAAGTTCCGCCTTACAGTCAAAGAAACAGGAAATGGTCGGCCTGTTGACTCCGAACGTGGTCGTGACGGACTTGTCTTCGTTCCTGTCCTCTATGGTGCTCTGGGGGAGGAGGAGGAGGAAGATGGGGGATCACATTCAGAACGAAGGAAGAAGATGGATGCTGAAAGTATTGGTACAGATTTTGATGAAACGTGACGCGGCCTTCAAAATAAAAGACCACCTACGAGTGTGAACTGTTTATCCGGGGGAAGTTCTATCATAGTTTGGGCCCCTCGGCTCCAACTCATTTTAAAAGGTCAAATACAATATTTCAGACAGAATAAAGGGTGCTTTCCACTTTGGGGCGGCGGCCTGCGTTCGTCTCTTTCCTGTTTCATCATCACTCTGAGTCAAACCGGAGCCAATGGTCTCCTGGAACGCTTCCTGAAGGGCAAGACCGCTCTGAGGTGTGAGGAGAGCTCGGGCGTCTAGACAAGGCGGCTGCAAAAGCTGCCAGAGGCGGCCGGAGGTTTGCAGGCTGCCTGCGACCTCAATGCCCGTCCCTTCGGGGGATGAACGTCTCACCAGAGAACACTCCAGGGCAAAGATGGCGGCCGGCCCCGTCTTCTCCAGCGGCTCCATGCGGTACCTCCACCTGCGCCTCCTGAAGCTGTCCGTCTTCCTCGGCTTCAGGTGGAACCTCCAGCCGAACAGCGAGGCGTACTCCCAGCCCTCCTTCTCCGCCTCGTCCGGACGCTGCTGTGAACAGACACACACACACACAATAACCACCCTGAACACACATTTGTTCCACAAGAGCACCATCTAGTGGATGGAGGAGGAAACTACAACATTAAGATGAATGGCTGCGAGGTAAGGTCTTTTCTGGCTACCTTTCTGAGAGCCTCCATCTTCTGCTGGTCCCGCCGTCTCATTCGTATCCACCTGCGTCTCCGGTTTGTGTGGTACATCTTTTCTGCCGGCACCCAGGACTTGGGCCGGCGGTCCGGAGGGATGGGGATGCCGTACTCCCAGCCTGCAGGAGAAGCATCAGACAGTGATAGAAAAGATAAAAGGAATAGATTTTAAAAAAGTACAAACGTGTCAAGTATAAAAGATTTGCTCGCAAAGAAACACACTGCTTTTGTGCGTGCGTGTGTGTGTGTGTGTGTGTGTGTGTGTGTGAGAGCACCTTGATCATCCACGGCCCTGTTGAGATCTTCGCTCCACTCCACCTCCTCCCAAACCCATCCAGGAGGACACTCCACCTCGTCCTTTGGCACCGCCTTCTCCCCATTCTGAGTCAAACGCACACATTTGTTAGATGAACAGCAATGAGTCAAATCACACACACACACACACACTCAGTGGGAAAACACACGTACCACGTCCGTGTACCCCTCCGGCATGCCGATCCACTGCCCGCCCGGCAACCTCATCTGGTTTTCAAACACTTCCTCGGTGAAGGTCATGTGACCGGCGTCCACGTCATACAGCAGCCTGAGGGTTTGTCATCACAGATGTTCATGCGCTGATACAGCGGTTTTCGGGCAATGAATATACGGATTTTTTCATATGCATAAATGCAGAATTTTGAGTTTTAGTTGCACCCCAAAAAAACACCCCACTGCCATATGAACACGTAGACGAAAACCTCCTCTTACGTCTTCTCGGGGCTGATGTACCAGTCGCCGGTCCAGGTCCAGCCCGGAGAGGGTTTGAAGCTCTCTTTGGGCAGCTTGACCCGTCCGGTGAGGTCGCTGAACTTCGGGTAGGTCAGACCCGTCGTTCCCCAGCTGCCCACCAGGGCGAGTCGGGTCTGGTTCTCGTACTGCAGAGAGAGAAACTTCCCCGTCAAGCCCTCTTTCTCCTTGGATTCAAGCAGCAGGTTCTCACCCGCTAACACGAATCCGTTAATCCCAGGTAACCATGACGACAGCAGCAGCGTGCGTCTCACCGTCTCGGCGAAGACCGACAGCTTCCCCTCGGCGTATTGGTTGAAGTGTTTGACGTCGGCGGCCAGGCCGAACCAGACTTTGACCCTCAGCTGACCCGGGAGTTTGGCCTCTCCGCCGCTGCTCTGTGGGTTCTGCACGACGCGCACAGCCGGTCAGCAAGACGGAGTGTGTGCGTCTGTGTGTGCGTCTGTGTGTGGGTCTGTGCGTGTGTGTGTGTGTGTGTGTGTGTACACCTTGAGGAAGACGGTCTGCAGCTGTCCGCAGTGTTTCCCACAGTGCTGCTGGGAGAAGATGACGGTGTGCGCCGGGATGCGGTAGTACGCCACCCGCCGGTCGCCCTGCAGCATCCAGATCACGATGTCCGGGAGGCTGTTCTGAGGCTGGGCGAGAGACACCGAGAGCGCACAGGGGAACAGAGAGAGAGAGAGAGCATTCGCTCCCTTATATTCTGTCCAAATGGGTTAATTATTATTTCAACCGTCACTAGGAAAACCCGATTGGAACAGCGGGGCCGGCTCACCTCCTCGGCGATGGTCCTCAGCCGGCCGGCCCAGTCCTCGGCCTGCTCCAGCACCGTGGACAGCTCGGTGGCGTCCCCGTACTTCAGGGCCTGCGCCGCCGCCACGATCTGCTGCAGGTGGAGGGAGCGGACGTGCCTCAGCGAGCGGTCCAGGGAGGTCGCACACTGCCACTGGTCGATGGAGGGCAGCTCTTCGCTGGAGGGGGCGAGAGGGGCGAGAGGGGCGAGGCAGAAAGCCTGAATCAATCGGCTTGACGAGAGGAACGAAAAAGGGGTCTCCGCCAACATCGCCGTCACACGGCGATTACCTGCAGTCCGAGATGACCTGATCCAACAGCTCCACCACTCGGAGCTCCACCTCCTCCAGCTCGCCCCCCGCCTTCACCTCCAGCTGCACCCGCTGCAGGTGGGCCTCCTGAACACACACACGCATGCATGCATGGTAGACCCTCTGCATCCCCCCCCCCCGCGCACACGTCGCATGTTAAGCACAGCCCTCACCAGCCTCTCTATGATCGCCAGCAGCATGTTGAGGGCCTCGATCCTCGGCCGGATGTCCTCCCACTCTGAAGACAGAACCACCACCGGTTTAACGTTCCCCCAGGGGAGGTAGTAGTAGTGGCAGCCTGGAGAACACACACACACAAGGATGACACAGCTGGACGTGAAGATAGATCCGAGGCGCCGCATGCGACCTGACCTTCAACCTACCGTCGAACACGGCCCTGCTGAACTGGGTGGTGGAGGCCAGAGGCAGGCAGGTGTAGTCGAACTTGTTGCCGTAGTTGCCGACGCTGACCTCAAACTGGACGGCGTCGTCGACGTCCTGGAGGTGCGTGGCCGAATAAAACGCCACGAAGAGGGAGAACTTCCGCTTCCTGAGGAACTTCTGTCGGATCGGACGGAGGGACAAAGGTCGGAGGTTCGGACGGTGCGTTTTTTCTTTTGCGTCGTACCGGCGACGTTCAACCTTCCGGCCCTCTCACCTCCACCACCAGCAGGTCGTCCGACGGGATGTCTTCGGTTTTCTGCTCGGGCTTGTCCGTCAGTTTGGTCGTCAGCTCCAGCAGGAC
Organism: Gasterosteus aculeatus; assembly: GCF_964276395.1. Lineage (NCBI taxonomy): Eukaryota > Metazoa > Chordata > Actinopteri > Perciformes > Gasterosteidae > Gasterosteus > Gasterosteus aculeatus. The sequence continues at coordinate 25,266 of NW_027554917.1, read as the reverse complement.
CCGCCCTCGGTACGCGACGCCCTCGCCCTGACCACACGGAGAGAGACCCTTCGATACAGCGACATGCAAACGGACCGCCGCCGCCAACGTTTTCTCATTCGGACTGTCGAGGCAGACGGTCGGACTCAACGAGGGGGAAATGAAAGCGTGGTTACTTTTCCGAGGTTGAGCGCCTCGTGGGGGTCGTTGAAGGCGGTGAACTCTCGGGCGCTGCCGTACAGGTTCACGAAACACGGGCCGAACGTCGGCAGGAAACCCAGGCTGTCGTCAACTGCGGCGAAAAACGACAACGGATCGTCACCAAAAAGGAAAGCGGCGCGCGGCGAAAAACTCAGAAAACTGATGAAACGAATGAAATGGATCGAGGGGATTTCATCTGAGGCAAAAGGTGAGAATGAAGCGGCGTCGGGGTTGATCGGGAAACGGAGATTGGAAAACAAAATGGCAAACGGCGGCGTAGAAAGGATGGCTGGACGTACTGCCGGAGTGGACGGTCCGTGGAGTCAGGGCGTCTGAATGCGTGGAGAGGAAGCGTGGTTCAGAGTCACAGACGGATGTTCAGAGTCAGACCGGAAAAAGGAAAACGGACGCCAACCCAAGGAAAAGCACTCGAGCACAACGCGAGAAAAAAAAGCCCTTAAAGCAAATGACCGGTCTGCCACTCGCATCCTCCATCATCAAGCCCATGCATCCTGTCACCCGCCGTGAGTGAAGCTCGTGCGTGTCCGTGCGACAACTCTGATCACACGCGTCTGGAGAAACACAAGGCGGTGAAATAAAGGCGGAGCGGGACGGACGATGCGGCCTGAGTGACTGAAGCGTCGTGCTCGCTGAAGTTGAAGCGGTGCCTCATGCGGGAGGGGTATCGGAGTCACTTCAGTTACACGTGAAGCGTAAACATGCGTTCGATTCAAGGCCGATCCAAGCAAACTAAAACTGAACCACAATCCAGACTAAACCGGTTAGTTCTCTGGTGGTTAGACCTGGTCAGGAAGAGGAACCAGTGGACCATAGCAGCACAAAGAGTGTCCCGATTACTTCCCGTCCAAACCCACTCTTACCATCTATCTCCCCACCGGGGGCGGAGATCTTGGACATACAGAGGTGGGTGGTGCCGATGACGTCATTGTGACTCGCTCTGTCCCTGAAATGAGAAAGTCAGAAGGCAAAAGCTCTGAAACCTCCTTTTTTTTGGGGGCCAAATGGTGAGATTGATTAAGATGTCAAACTCTGACAGAGATTTTGTGGGGGGGGGGGGCGCTGGATTACATTAAAACAGAACGTAAAATAATAAATATAGCTTAGATGTGTGCCAGCATTCACCAGTCCAGGATCCGGATCCTCATCTTCTCACACATGGAGGGAAACTAGTAGCGGTAAAAGAAGCCATATAAGGTAGAACCATGAAGACTTTCATCTCTGCAGCACAATAAAGTCGTAGGATAATGTTCTTCTCTCGGTGGTCTCACCCTAATCGGCATGGCCAGGCTCTGGTTCCACTGCGGGTTGGCGTTCTTCTCCATGGTCTTAGTGCGGTCCTGCACGAGACATACGACACATTAAACGCCACGAATTAAACGCTGCTGAATGTTGCGTTCGGGATACAGATGTCGGGCTGGAGGCGACGCACAGTTTTTCCAGCAAAGTGGATCTCCACCAGAGGATCCACCAGGTTCTTCCTGTTGCTGTCGAAGCCGAGAATCTGCCTCATGCCGTCCACGAAGGCGTCGTCCACTGCAGACAGGAGACGAGAGGGAATAGACCAAACGCACCGGAGCCGTAATCAGCGGGACACACCACACTCACTCTGTGGCAGGTCTTCGGCTCTGAAGACCCTCAGGTTGAAGGTGGCTCCCCTCAGAGACAGACCGGCCGGCCTCAGCAGGTTTCCCTCTATGTCTTCTTTGTCCTCGGCGCACGCGCGCTTATCGGCCTGGAGGAGACGCGCGGACACAAAAACACGCGACGGGTTAAAGACGGGCATTCGTTAAGACCAGGAAACTGTGTTGGGACACACAACAGAGAGAGATCTGGGGGGGGATACCCGAGTAAAACGTGGTACACTACACTACTCCATCACAGGAGCTTTCTACACCACCCCGCTTATTTTATGCTTCAAGTTCATTTGCAAAGTAATAAGATGATTTCCTCGTATAATAATCAGCAGTATGCAAAGTATCTCAAATTTCAAACGCAACTTGTACTAAACGTTAGTTAGAGAGCCTGAATTTATCATTAAAACGTCGCTTTCCTTTAATCCTTCCAACTACGGGACGGAAGAATGCTGGCGCGCGCTAGTGTTCGCTAGCGTAGCATGTTAGCATCTAGCGATAACATCCCGAGCATCTGGCCGCTAGCGGGCAGTTCTCCCGTCCCGATTCCGGCTGATTTCATGACAATCTCACCGGCGGCTCGTCTCCAGCGGCCAGGACCAGCAGGCTGACCTTCAGGTAACCTTTGACCCCGGCGGAGAGGTCGTCGGGTTCGCAGAGCAGCAGCCATTTCCTCAAGAAGCAGTGCCCTGCAGAGAGACACTGATCAATAATGTCCCGTTTTCACAGCAGCGTGGTCCATTTAAATGTGTGTACTCACTGTGCTCATTGTAGACGGTGCCCACATCCAACTGCAAATATGTGTTTATTATATTGTAAATCAATGTAATAGCAGATTAGAAGATTTCATTGCTCTGTCAATAATTTTACTTTGTGCACTTTACTTCCTACATTTAGCTCAAATACTGAGCATATCCACTTAAAAGTCACCCTTTATGTTTTTTATTTCATTTGTGCAGTTCACCTTGAATTCACCGATCACAGCGTCCGTTCTGAGTGAGCGGGAGTCACACACCTGGGGGGCAGGTACAGCGGGTTTACATTGTTCTGACAGCGACTGACAGTAAAATATCATAAGATGAAACTCACAGTGATGAAGATCGGTTCATCGAACAAGTCCGATGGGGTCTCGAAGAAGTTGAGGAAGAACGTCTGTCGAGGGGAGACGGATGTGAACCTTTATTAACGTGACACATTTCCACAGTTCTCCTCAGGAACCCGCAGGAACGTTTTTTTGTCTACCTCGTCAAAGAAGGGGTTGTTGCCCTTTCTGATGCGGGTCCTCCTGGTCTGCCCGGCCACCGTTACCTTGACAACGGGCTTGATGTTGATGCCCGGCAACTGCCGGCCCTCGATGACCCGCACCCGGACCTGCACAGGTGGACACGTGAGCCTTTAAAGTCTTTGCAGTAACTTACATTAATGCATCGTGACTGATCTAATTATGATGTTTTTTTATGAGCTCTTCCCGATCTGAACCCTTCTCAGTTTTGTGACCCTACTACAGGCAGCGCCTCGTAGTCCTTGTGTAACATCCCTGAATCACCACACGGTGGCGCTGTGAGCAAAATTTTAATACTAATACCTTTTATCTGCCACCAAAGGAAAGCAGGCAAAGAGTACTTTTATTTTGAAAAACAGCCCTGTTGGATCACGGACGCTTCACCTGCAAGTCCTGCGGCTTGTCGGCCAGCGGTTTCGGCTGACCGCTGGCGCCCCTCCTCCTCTTCCTCAGCCCGCCGTGGGTGTTGTAGGACGGCGGCGAGCGCTTCGGCGTCTGCGCCGTGGGGGACTCTCGGCCCGGGGGCCCCTGGGGCCCCACGATGACCATGGAGCGCCCGTCGTCGGCGCCCTGGTCCTCCGGCGGCTCCAGCATGATCATGCTCTCCGTGTCCTCCTCGCCCAGCGTGTCCAGAGAAATCACTGCGGAGGCCGAGACAGCGAGTCAGTCCCTGTGAGACCCCGGGGGGGGGGGGGGGGGGGGGGGGGGGGTGAACGTGGGCAGCGGGGCGAGGGGTTATATTACTGGTGACCGTGTCCATCTCCACGTTGGGGTTGTTGTTATGGGGCGGAGCCTCGTGCTGGAAGGGGGGCTGAAACACTGGAGCCGACCCCGGGGGGGGCACGTAGGAGACCTGCAGGGTCAGCGTGGCCTGGTGGAAACAACCGTGGGGGGAATCCTTGCATTAGTTGCGCACAAATCGTGCCTTTCAAGCAACTTTTGATGCTGAAATAATTGCAAACAAGACGTTACTTTTTTATTTATTTATTTTGCAAAAGAACAAATGATTGATAATGACACTCATTGGAATATCCTCCATCTGTTTTGCGTGAGACAAAAGATTTCTTTGGAATAAATTGCGCTGCAGCATTTGTGCGCTGTCCGGTGTGTTGCCCAGTTAAAGGTGTCGTCTCCTGCAGTTTCCTTTGACCGGAAAAAGCAGCTTAAGTGATAAACTGTGATGTTTCTCCGGGCTGTGTGTGTGTGTGTGTGTGTGTGCGTGTGTGTGTGTCCTGCTCACACACTTTTCTTAAAAATGTAAAATTCTAAGACAAGCTGGATAATCCCACCGCAAGAGAGAGAGATCAAATAGGACGAATAAGAGAAATATGTAGTCAGATTAAATTGGATTCAAATGAAATAAAATAGCAACAGGGGGATTATTGTTATTCTGCTCTGACTCTATTTCAAGACACAGTCGGGATTTACGATTCGCCATCGCTTCGTGATACAATGAGGCAGTAAATTAATCTGTCTGGGCATCATTTTGTGTGTGTGCGTGTGCGTGTGCGTGTGCGTGTGTGTGTGCGTGTGTGTGTGCGCTCACCCCTGTGATGTTCCTCTTGGTGTCCAGCAGGGACACGGTGAAGGTGGCGGCCAGGTTGGGAGAGTTGAGAACGTCTCTGAGACCCAGACGAGTTTCCCCCAGAAACCTGAACGCAGCGCACACACACACACTTAAAATGTCTTTAAAAGTATTACATGTAGTACAATAGAACTTTGACATGAGTAGAATGAGTCTGTTGAGGTCAGGGCTTGTGCAGAGTATTAAACGTCAGGTGGAAATGACGTATTTTAGGTGTTAGAACCTGCATTTGTTCCCTTGTCACCTAACAACTCAAATCATTTTTATCGGACTCGTTTTGTTCTTTGTGACTCAAGAACCAGCTGGTGGCAAATCTGAGAAATCCATCTTTGTAGCTACGTGTTCAACTCCAAAAGGTGAACTATGCTTTGGTGCAAGAGGTCGAGGGTTTCGAATCCTCCAAAATGCCCCGGACCGAAGCAAAGAGGTCCCGGTCCGGGCGTCCCGTGAGAAGCGGATGAATGGATCGCTGAATCAATCGGCACAACTGTCGGTGAATGGGTGGAAACACGAGTGCATAAATACTCCACCACCACAATGAGAGGATGACCTGATTCTTTCATGCCTGACCCTTCCTCCTCCCTTCCTCCTCCCCCCCTCCTCCCCCCCTCCACCCTCTGACGCGCTCGACATCTTGATAGACGCTCCCGAAATAACCACGTGGACGGGTCTGGGCCCTCTTCTGTGGGCCGGTACCTGTTCCTCCCCATCTTCTCGTGGTCTTTGACAACGCAGTGCACCTCCGCGCACGAGTCCAGCGGGATCCCCTTCAGGTCCCATTCGAAACCCTGACGGAGACACAGCAAACAAGGCCGGCCATGAAGCTCGCCCCCCCCTCTCTCTCTCTCTCACATCTCCACTCTAAGCTAGAACATCAGCACAAGAAAAGTCGGTTTCAGCCTGAAGAGCGTCTGATGAATCTGAGGTACCTCGTTCCAAACGGGGTTGGGGTTGTTCTTGATGATCTTTGTCTTTTTCTTGGACCCTGAAGGAGAAACGGGAACATCACGAGTTAGCATATGGAACAAACTCTGGGGTCCAATGTTCCTGTGACACCGACATGCGTGTGCGTGTGCGTCTTTGTGTGGCTTCCTGTAAGTTCAGAGCTCAGATTCCATGTCTGTCTGGCACTCGTTACAGGAAGTGGGACTTGAGACGGAGCGAGAGGCTGCCAGAATTCATCACCATCATCACAGGAATGTGATGGAGTTCGTTACGTGAACACGTATGTAAAAATCAGTTCAGGTCAAATTCACTTTTAGAATAAACTCGGTGTGACATATTTGGATGACCTTGATATCAGAGCGGGTTTGGGTTTGTTGTCTCTCCTCACCCTCACACCCACGGCTGTTTGCTTTCCTGTTTTCCACCACAGTGATCCTCCAACGTGAGAAACACACACACACAACAATTTACCTTTACAGTTACACAAACAAGTGCTGACGCAAATACCCACATTCAAGTACTCAAATATCTACGGAAATGATGTCATGGCAGGCATCTTCAAAAAGCCCTCAGGGGGGTCGAGAGGGTGCGTTAAATGCTTGTGTGTGTGTGTGTGTGTGTGCGTGTGTGTGTGTGTGTGTGGGGGGGGGGGGGGGGGTTATCTGAGCGAGCATCTCAGAGACAGGAAGTGGCACAGCACTGACTTCCCGGTTGGTCCAGCTTGGCACGGTTTCTGTCGTGAGCCGAGAATAGACGACACCGTGAGCTGTGAATTATGTGTGGGAAGGCTAAGTTTAGCTTTGTGTGTGTGTGTGTGAGTCTGTCGGTTGTGTGTGTGTGTTTGAGTGTGTGTGTGTCTGAGGCTGCTTCAAAAAGGGACAAATATTAACCGATTTGGTGGATTCTTCTCACTTTAGCTGAAACCCAAGAACCAAAGTCCTTCGAAGTTGCAATCTCGCTAATGTCCACCAGGGGGCGACTCCAACTGGTCCCATGGAGGTCTATGAGAAAGTGACTAGTATGATTTATTCTCAGGAGTTCATGGTCTTCTGGTAAAAGAGGGGATGCTTAAGGGCGTTTCGGGTACTTTATCTTTAATATTCTCCGGACTGCAAGTTTAATTCTCAGTATAAAAGCCGCTGTCGCCGTTGACGTGTCTTTTCGATGACATGACTCCCGTTATCGCTTATTAAACAAACGTCTAAAACCGCGGCGACTCCGCGCCGTGACGGGCAGAGGTCCAGGAAGAAGTAGCTCGGCTGCCAGTTCGCATTTCTGGTTTCAACAGAGAACAACACTTATTGTTCCGATAACAAACACGTGGCCGGACGTCCCGGACGCAGCACACAAACACACACCTTATCAGATCAAATCTCATGTTCACACGTTTCATAACCCACGCAGGCGGGAAAGATGACCTCAAACATGGAGCAGAGAAGAACGATGGTAACATCTCAGTGATGGGTGAGAACCAGACATCCCATCAGGAGGACATTTAGTGATATACAGCATATAGTTCTTATTGCAGTACTCCTCCATTCAACACAAACTTCTCTCTGTCTTTTCCTTCCTTGCTTTCTTATTATCATCCGTCATTTCTATAAATGGACGTGGTATCGAGTTTCTGGAGGGAGCAGACACTTCTTTACCCTCAGATCTTACACACAGACAACTACAAGAACAGATAACGCCTATTTATTGCAATTTAAGGACCACCTCCCCGTCACGTTTCTGCAAGTCAATGCATTTATTCGTTAGATAGATGGTCCCTTTAAACAGGCCATCGCAACGTAATATAATTAAAAACACAATGAAAAATAAATAACCTGTCTTCATGTAAACTGATGTTACTCAGGGTAACTGGGGAATAGTGACACAATTAGTTCATCTTTGCAGGTCAGAGTGAAAACCAGTTCGAGACATTTAAGGGGAGAGTTTAAGTGAAGCGTCAAATCTTTAAGGATCCAGTCTGAATGGAGCCAGAAGGACTTGTTCTCTCAGACTGGGCGGGGGGGGGCGGGGGAGGGGGGGGCACCAGGAAGCCGCGTCGGGACAAAGGCAGGAAGCGAGCAGCAGAGTTCACCTCATCAGAGACACCGAGTCGTGGGGAAAAAGTACAAACAACCGGGCGAAGGGGAAAAAAAGAGTCCAGGTAGCCGAGTCGCCTCCGCGAGCCGAACCGGGTTCTCGCTCTTCTGTCTAATTCTGCTCCCCGGGGACGGGCGGGCAAAAAGCAGCAGCGTACGAGAGGTCAAAGTTTAACGGCTTTCACAGGAAACTTAAAGCGGTTTTATCCTGCTTTGACAAAATGAAAAAAAAAAAAAAAAGAGCAGCAGTGAGTTTAAAACCATTCGGATGAAGATCGGGGGGAAACTCAGTGCTGCTAAATTTGTTTGGGTTTTGCAAATTATACCTGACCTTGTTGATCTCACCTGTGGGACGAAAGTCAACCAGGTGAACATGTGGATTTCTTTTGGACTACAGAGGTTCCGCCTGACGTCAACAGAAGGAATACAGTATCGTTTGACCGAATAACGGCGCATCAGTCGCCTGACCTCCGACCCCCCCCCCCCCGCTCCTCTTACCTCTGAACGTGACGCTGACCAGAGGGTCCGAGTGCCTCAGGTTGTTGGCCCGCTGGAGAACGCAACGCAACATGGCCGACCCCTCGGGCAGAGCCTCCTGCTCGCTTCTGATTTTACCGACAGGTGACAAGAGATCAGCAGGTGAGAGGGATGCGGTGGGGGGGGGTGGGGGGAGGTCGCTTACATGTTCCCTCCCCCTCGGCTAACGATGACGGGCCGAAACGGACCAACCGGAGGCCGGAGGGAATAGAGAAGAGCAGGTTCTGATCCGCAGCTGGGCTTCCACTGAGGGGGATACAGATATACGGATTCGCTAAAAGAATGTCGCCTCAAAAAAACATCTGTTTTTTCTCGCTAGATCTACAAAATAAAAGCCCTTTTCCCCCCCGAGGAGAGACCTCACAGAGCAGCGGCTCGTCTCTCTGTGACTCTGCGCCCGAGTGTCAGCGAGCACACGCCTCACGTCCAGAGGAAATCCCAGCGCTTCCTGTTCCTCCTTTCCTCTCTCGTCTCCTCGTTGCGTCCTTATCTTCTCCACTACGCCGGCCCTCCCTCTGTCCTCGAGCTCCCTGCAATAGGCGGTCTTGTTTTCCGATCCGGGGCGCCGAGAGCCTCCGAGAGCCTCGAAAGAGTCCCCCAGGAACGTGAGTTGTGATCACCCGCCTCGACCTGGACGTCCCGTTTCAGGGGGGTTTTCTTCAGTTGAGAATTGTTGGGATTCATCACTTTGGGTCAAGCGGACAGCCAAAGGTTTTTTTGGGGGGCCTTAAATGATTTTCCATGAAACTGAATGGTTGTAAATATTTAATCTCTCCATTTAATGTCTTTGATGATGTTAAATAATCACACAAAGTCAAAATCAGGAGCCATTGAGGAGGGGTCAACAAGGCCCCACACACACACACACACACACACACACACACAGAGGCATGAACAACAACACGAGCACGACGAGAGAGCGCCACCTGCAGGTCAATGCAGGACGCACACACACACACGCACACACACACACACTTATTGACACAGAAGTGTCTGGTAAAACCCAACCTGCAAACTGTGTGACTTTGATATTAACGTAGTAGTAGCTCATCTCACTGATGAAGAGGACGACCATCAAGTCTGCAAGATGCTAATTATACGGCCTAATTATATCTTTAAAATTACACTTAACATGCATTTCAAATAAATCCATTTAAAATGCCAGATCAATAAAAAAGGGCCGGTGTGAAGACGGCAAACTGCATCCGGGGACAGAAGAGCAACGCGCGTCTTCTGCTTTAAATGTAACGAGCTCCGCGGGAGAGAAGTGATGCAGCAGACTGATCATGACGCACACGATGCTCCAAAATACACCGGCAATATTAACGTGGTTAAAACAGAGATAAAACATGATGATGGAAAGCGGTCCATCAATTTACCAACTAGAGCAACTAATCACTTTGTGACAGAGTGATGAATAAAGCAACAGCATTCATTTTAATCATTGAAAAGTACATAAAAAGATAATAAAGAATATTATATATATATATATATATATATATATATATATATATATATATAATCAGGGCTTGACATTAACATTTTTGCTCATCAGCCACCGTGACTAGTTTCACAAAGTTGCACTCACAATTTGGTTAAACATAATCTTAGAATATTGAGTTAATTTTTATAAAGATCGACTACGTTTTGCTACAATTTGCTTGAAGAAATAGATTTACGATCCTTTCAAATGTAAACATCCAAATCAACACCACATAAAATGTATATGTACAGTCACCAAATCTTCACCTCTTCTAAGTGTGTAAATCTCCTTTTGTATGAAAACATCTGCAACCGATGAGGACAAAGACAAAGGAGCTCGTTGCATATAACTGGTGCATGAGGACGGAAACATTTAAAGCTGCTTGTCCCAACTACAGAAGAGACCTTCTCAATCTTTCACTGCCGCACGTCCCACAATCAGTGCATTGCATTATTTCCTTGGCTGTGTGTGTGTGTGTGTGTGTGTGTGTGTGTGTGTAGCACTGCAGGCACTGACCCGGTGTTACACAGGGAAACACTTGTGCGGCCAAATAGGCAAAATGTCATGAGTTCATCACACACTTAATCTCAACTGGAAAGAAAGAAAGGGAGACAAACACACAGAGACTAAAAGAACATCAGGATGCTAACGTGCTAAAATAAAGTAGCAGCGCGCTGATGTTTAACGTTTACTTTTCTCTCTCTTCTGGCAGTAAAAAGCGCCTCAGAGACCGAAGGGACCAGCGGGTCAATCGGCGAGCTGGGTCACGATCCAAACATCTAACATCTAACATCTAACATCGGGGGGGGCTCAGCCAAAGCGTCGAATGTAGTTCAGCTGTTAAAGCTGCAGATGATGTTTCAACCACCAGATCATAGCTCACGATGCCATGATTGTAAAATCAGGATGTCATGGAGTAGAAACAGAAAATGCACACATGGAACACCAGGAACCTAAAATGTACATCGCCCCCCCGGCTGCCCCGTCTTCTTCTTCTTCTTCTTTCTGCCCCGCCCTCAAACGAGACTTTCCCGTTATAACCTCAGCTGTTCCCGTTGGGTCGTCCCAGCCTCATAGGCGCATACACACTATTTGTACTTGACCTTTGTACCCCCCCCCCCCCCCCCATCTGTCCCCCTTTGTCCCCCAAATGTCCCTCTGGAGCCCCGTCCCTACCTTCATAAGTGACGCTGCAGTAGGAATCGCTGACGTCATCGTCCGGCGTCTGCAGACGCTCTGCGCACAGTATGAACACACGCAGCATGCCTCACACACACACACACACACACACACACACGCACACACACAGCAGGGCTCCGTCAAATGCTGCAGACACACACCGTGAGGTCCATTTAGGGGCGTCAGTACATCCAGAAGACGTCCTCAGAATGAGAGACACAGCAATAGACCAGAGCTGCAGCTCTCAGCTGTCTCGCTCGACCCCCTACGTTCTCCCTCTCTCTCTCTCTCCCACACACACACACACACACACACACACACACAGAAAGCATGGTGCACTGGCTGAGTCATGCACACACACACACATCACAACTGGTTTAAAGGGCCAGCAAACACAAACACACACACACACAGTGGCCTTTATCTGTCAGGTCACACATGCCTGCATACAATAAACAATCCAAACTAAAACACAAGTAGGCACACATACAGACACACACACACACACACATACAGACACACACACAGACAAAGGGTCAGAGTGTGTCGGGGGGGAATGTGCTTGTTGATGCAGATTTGTTGCAGCCGGAGTGAAGGCCGGCGTGTCACAGCGGCTTTGTGGGTCCGTTGTGTTGCGGGTTTGTTTTTGTGTGGAAGGTTTATGCGACAAACTCTTCAAAAAAAAAACTCATATCTGAAGTTTTACTACGCGAGTCACTCACAGCACAGCGAGGGGGCTTTTCGGCCTCTATTTATAGGACCACCCAGCGGACTTCAGTCATCTCGCCCTGCATATATAAGGACTGTGAGTGTGTGTGTGTGTGTGCGTGTGCATGCGCACGCTTCTGGGAAAGGAGGCTAACTTTGCTTCGCCCTGCGTGTGTTAGATAATTATAAGATGGTGTTTTATATCTCATCAAAAACTGGATTGTTGTTAAAGATAAAAGGCAAAATCTTCTTTCCTGTAATGAATATTATATATTATATACATTTATGTTGCATACATGCAGTGAGGGAAGACAAGACAAAAGTGCTCGCAAATCAACAAGGTTTCAAGGACACGGTTTAATTCGTTAAAGTATTGCACAGTTTTATTCTATGAGAATAATCTTGGACTTCACAGCATGAGCCTCGATGTTTACGACCTCATCAGGATCTTCTAGGCGCCGCTTTAGGCTCTTCAAACTACGATAAAAAAAAGAGGATTTTTATTCGTAATTGGCAGCAGGGTTGTTAAAAAAGTAAAATTAAAAAAAGAAGAGTACTTTGTTACGGAAATATGAAAATGTACCTGAACTAATCGTTCACTCGATGCATTAAAAAGGTTCATGATTAAATCATTTAATACCAGTTTGAAAGAAGATTTGAACTTGAGATATAACTTTACACGGCGGTTTACTCACGACTCAACGCGTAGAACGCTGTTCCTGAAGGGAAAATAGAAAAAGCAGTTGGTCGGTTTAGTTCTGAGAATAATTCACAGGTCGGTCACATGACATCGAACAAAGCATCAACTCACCAAACGGCCGCGTTCTTCATCCAGAGGAAACAATCCCGGTGTTTCTCCACCACCTCGGTCACACCGCCGGCGTCCGACATCTCGATGCAGATCTGAGGCGGAACGAGGAGACGAAGATGAAGAGGAGAACAGCAACAATCAAACCTAATTCAGGTCTTCCGCTCGCGCACCCTGTTGGCGAGCGGCAGGAAGCCGGCGAGGGACGCCACGGACGCCACGGCGCCCACGACGGCCCTGGTGACGTGCGGCGACGTCTCGGAGGTCTCCACGCACAGCAGCCGCTCCTCCAGACCCTCCGGCTCCGGGACCCCCTGAAGAGCAACAAAAATGTTTTTTCGGCGCCGGATATCGGCGAAGGACGAAGGATTTTCGAGAAGCGGCGAACCGGACTCACAGCGTTGCTCCACGTCATCATAGTCGCGTACATCGCCTCCTAAAAAACAGGAAAGCGCGTGCTGTTGATGAGACTAAATGCCGTGATAGGAATTCTCCGTTCCGACCCGCCACAGTGCGTCCTGGCGTCCTCACCTCGGTGGAAAAGGGACTTATGTCCTCCAACACGAAGTGAGCCGTGAGGGGGCGGAGTCCCACGGCGACGGGATTTCTGATGTGATCTCGGACGAAACTGCAGCACGAAGACCAGTCAGCGAAAAACACAAAGGCCTGGAGGGGTTTACGAGCGGGAAGGACAATCGGCCGTTAATGAGACCGCGAGCACGCAGGCGTGTGTCCCCGTGGGGGCGGCGTGCGGTCCGTGAGGCCTACCCTCCTCTGCAGAGGTAAGACCACCACGTCGTAGTACGCCGAGTAGAGGCTCCATCCGGGGAAGTAGGGCCGGACCAGCTCGGCCACGTCCTCGTGCCGGTAGTTTCCCTCCGGTAATCCGGTCAACATGACGGTTGGGATCTTGGGGCCGCGCACGGCCTTCTGGGAAACGCAGCGTTACAACACGTGAGCTCCAAAGAACAGAAGAGAGGAAATCTGTTCAAAGGGTTTGAACACTGGATTTTGATAAAATGGTGAATCAGTCGATCAAAAATATATATATATTTACCCAAATGTTAAGTATATACAATGTGTATGTCTATGAAATATTTTATATTTTATTTGATGATAGATAATATAAATTGATCATTTCAAAACAGTACCAACTCAAATTTCTATATAATGGAAATAAATGGCAGTGTGAGAGTTATTTAAATGTGTGCAGGCACGTTGGTGGAGAACCGAAGCTGCTTTACCATCAAGTTGTTCTGTGTTCTGGACGTCAGGAAATCTTTAAAAGTGAACAACGGAAAAACACTTAATTGACTGAATGAGTTAAAACGTGGTAAATATTATCACAGTATCACAGCCGCCGCCGCCGCCGCCTCTCACCCGGGATGATGAACCACGGCGACCTGGTGGGAAACAGAAAGGGATGCGTTCTGGTCGTGACCCAAAACGGACCAACGCTGCCCCGGGGAACGCCGCTCGTCGTGGGCGGCACAGTCGCCCCGGCAACAGCGTCTGTGCCGTCCGGCAGGGCGTTCCCGGGAAGCTTCGGCGCTGCACAAACCAACAGGAGACGATAAAAACACAAAGTGTAAAGATTTCGTGTTTCAACGTGCGAGCGCTCGTCTTTTCTTTTCAAGCTGCACTGAGAAACTCACGCGGCGCCGACTTCAGGCCGGCGGACGGCGCCTTCAGCCGGTGGACCTGGTGGCCGGGGGCCCGTCTCAGCAGGCCGTACCAGACGCCGAGCCGATCGGCGTCACGCACCGTCTTGAATTCTACGAACGCCTGCACGCGAAAACGCACACATTCAACACAAGTGAGACCTGTGGGGTTTTTTTCTCCTCGGGGAACAAACCGTCACCTGGTTGAGGAGCGGCAGGAAGTTTTTGACGGACTGGATTTTGTTCAGGGCGTCTCTGAGCTCGCTGGACTCCTTGGTGGAGATGTCCCTGATGAAGACGATCCGCTGCCCGTCGTCCTGCACATTCTGCAGCGAACGCCCAAAAGCAAAGAGGCAACGCACGGGTCAGAACCTCGGGGGGGCGTAACCGGGCGAGGACGAACCGCTCGGTGTGCGTCTTACTCACGAAGCACATCAGCTCCATCAGTGACTTATAGAATCCAAGCTACGAGGGGGGGGAAAGGTCACAGGAGTCAAGTGTGGAAACACGACGAGCCGGAAAAAAAAGCACCTGGGCTCATTTAAGGAACATCGGCTGCTTACCGGCGTCATGGCGACTCCTCCGGCGACCGCGCTGAAAACGAGCTTCGAGCGCTTGAAGAAAACGCCGTCCCGCGCGGAGGCCTTCATTATTTCCTGCGTGACCCCCACCGCTGGCACCTGGAAGAAGGCCTGGCGGGAAGAAACATTCCCAAAAACCGTTATCACGCCCCCCCCACCTGCTGTTTTTCCTTTAAATACAATTTGTATAAATACCGTATTTTCGAGGCAAAATAAAAAGAGGCATAAATCGGTTGATCCACACTGGTTGTACACGGCGCACAAACTAGTTATTCCGCCCTTAAGTGTTGGAAATGGTGTCTCCCGTACGTTGCGCGAGCTGTCGCGTGCTGTACACGATGCTAGTGGCGGCAGGTGCTCAGCGTTGCCAGGTTGGAAACTTTCACCATTTCCAGCCACGCCGAGCACCTATCGTACCAAAGGCTCAAAACGGTCGTATCTGAGAGGATAATTATCGTGTATCTGGCAACATGGAGATCGGTCGACCAATGACGGTTCTCTCTACAGTCAGAGCTCGCGCAAGGAGGCGGAACTTAAGGGAGACACCGTTTACAACCCTTAAGGGCGGAATAACCAGGAAGGTTATTCCGGTCTCTTGAAGGTGCGCCTTTTTAATCCGGCGCGCCGAATAGTGCGGAAATTACGGTATATTTCTAACCATGCACGTCTGGGGGACGACGAAGATGCTGTCGTCCGCGTAGCGGAAGCCAAACGGCGCCAGCAGCGCGGCCAGCTCCTCCTCCGTGTAGCTGCCGTGGTGATACGGCGGCAGGTTGGTGATGAGCAGCAGCTTGCAGTGACGCGGCAGATCCTGGAGGACCGGATGGAGGGAGATGAGGAACCACGTACGCCGCCCCCCCCCCTCCCGCCGCCCCCCCTAGACTGGGACTTTGGCAGAACGCGCGCAGCAGCTCACCTGCTCCCCGAAGACGCTTTCTTCCTCGAAGAGCCCTGCGGGCGGGAGAGACAAACCCAACGGTGGCGTTACGGTGTCGCGTGCGCTCACCGGGGGGGGGGGGACGAGACGAGCGAGCCGCCGCCCTCTTACTTAGTCTGTAGCGACGCAGGTGCTTCTCCACGCGCTCGCCGACGGTCGCCGCGGAAACCGCCCCGGCGGCCGCTTGGCGCGGAGAGCGACGCCCGAACCCGCCGGGCTCCGCCTCCGCCGCCTCCTCCTCCTCAGCTCCCGCGGGATCCAACGTTTGAGACACCTGCGGGGGGCCGGCGTGACAATGAGGGACACCGTCGTGGTTTCGCGTTTATTTGTCCCTTTTAGAAAATAAGCGAGGGGCCGAGAGCCGGTCGCATGAGCCCGTTAATCCTAATTAAGTAGAAGTAACAGGCCTAAGCGCTCATTATTCTAATACGCTCTCCTCTGAGGGACCTTTCTCGTGGGAGTGTTGTGATGGACGCTGGACGAGGCCGCTCTTCTGTGAACAAGAGAGAAGAAGGAAAAAACGCAAAGTTAAGCTCACTGATTTATTTATCTTATTATATTATCATCACTATAAGATCCTTCACAGGTGGATTTTCTGGCTTTTCCTCAAAAAACTATTTTTTGTGGACACAATTTAACAATATTTATAGTAATAAATTGACAAAACATAAAAAAAAGACCTTCCTTCCTCTTAAAGAGAGGTCTGTTTGAAACATATCTTACGTCAGAGGCTTTTTTTGCTCCTTAGTAACTGTCTTCTGTAAAAAACCAAATTGAAAGTAGTTATTTCAGATCAATCTGTGAATCGACAGTGAGACAAACGCCGATATCCGTGTTTCCCCCGGCAACAGAGGACGCAAAACAAAGAGCGCAATACCTTTCCTCCGGCAACCGTGACTTTAATTCCTTTCAGGTCGGAGCTCATCGGGCTGTTTGATTTCTTTGCGTCTTCTTCAAAACACTCGATTTCCTACAGACACACACACACAGATGTTTATTCTAACAGCTGTTTACTGCGGTTTTGTTCTGTAGACTGAAAGTGAGATTCGATCCCGGTGGGCGGAGCTCCGGACACACGCCGGGCCTGATGGCGCCCGGCTCTGGTTCCCTCGCGGCAGAGGTACCGAATAAAAGAACCACGTCGTCTCTTTGCCGTCACATTCCTTTGTGAACACGACGTTCCTCGTCCCCCCCCCCCCCCCCCCCTCCATATCCACCAACTCTAATTCATGCAAACGGTTCGACTCACGCTTTCCAATGAGACGTTTTCTTTCTTGAAGTGTTCTGTCCGGGAGACAAAGGAAAGGCGTGAGGACAAACGGAGACAGCCTGAAGGGCGTCATTCACTTTAAAAGACAAAAAGGTTTCTTTCTTACTCATTCGCTCTCGGCTCAGGTGCTTTTCTATTATTTCGCCCACGGTCAGAGGGGGCCGCGTGTGACACGCCTGTGGCTGAACGAGACCACCGTGAGCATGACGACAAATCACAAGTTCTTTCAGTGACGTGTGGGCTTTTTGTTTTTTGTTTTTTTTGCACAGCTGTTGTTTTTACCGCTTCAGGTCCATGCGCGCAGGAGACGCGGCTCCCTTCGCTGGCGCTCCCCCGGCCTTCAAACGGCCCTTTCCTGGCTCCGGGAGGTGCAGGCGGAGGCTTTTCGGGCCATTCGAGTGGAGGCCCGTCGGGTGTGGGGAGGAGGACCTTTCTCGTGACGGCGCCTTCGGGTGTGAAGATGCTGGACGCGGCGGCGGCGCCGGCCCTGCGGCGAGGGAGGGGAGGGGAACGTCAAGGTCCCAGTTGAGTGGGTTCGATATCGTCTTCACTATTCAGTTCTCCACAGGGGGATTTTTTGAGTTATGCTCCCATGGACAGAATTATTACCTATTATGATATTTTTATCTGCTGTTGACAGCATATATACACATTTACAGCAACAGAATATTGACAGTAATGTGCTGGAAACATCTTACGTGATCAGAGGCTTCTGCTTCCTGTGACAAACAGCCTTCTGTGAAAAACAAAACAAATTGAAATTCTTCATTTTAGAACAATCTGTAAAGTGAGACAGTGAAAACACGCCGCGCGGGACAGACGCCGGCCCGTGGACGTCCTCGGGGGACAGACAGAGCGGAATACCTTTCCTTCAAACACCGTGATCCGAATCCCTTTCACGTCGAGGCTCTTCAGGCTCTTCAGTTTCGTCGCGTCTTCTTTGTTCTCAAAACACACTATGGCCTAAACGTGCACACGGAGACCCGAGTTTAATTTATTCAGACTGAATCAGAGGAATTGTAGCATTTATAAGTCAAAAGCTTACATTAACCTTTTAAGTCCTATGATTTGAGCCAATAATATTCAGTGCCTTTAGACAATAAAATAATAATAATGATCATTTTGGGGAGTTTTTAAACTTAATTATTATCTTAAAAGGTTTTGACTTAAAGGTTTGTGATGGATGTTTCACACATCATCAATGGAAGTTTTATTTCTTGCATTTTCAACATGCATGAATTCAACCGCAAAAATAAAGTCGCGCACACAACATCCAGTTCAAACAACAATAAACCCGTCTGATACAAACCTCCAGCTTGGACGGAAAGAGTAAGAAAGACTTTGTTTTTCCAAAGTGCTGCACAGCGGCCAGCACGTCGCTGCGAGACAGAGACGCGTGGATCCCCGTCAGCTTCACCATGGTGGGAGGGGACGGTTTACCGCACTGAGCAGAGACAGAACAGAAACACACACTTAGGACGCATCATCGGGTAACAAGCGCAGACATAATAACACACACACACACACACACCTCAGCCTTTGGGGAAGGACTGGCTTCAGAAGGCTTTTGAGTCAACCTCTTCTTTGCTGGGGGGGGTGAGGAAGAGGCAGCTGGAGACGAGGAGGTCTCTCCTGGACTGTAGGAGGAGGAGGAGGAAGAGGAGGAGGAGGAGGAGGGTGACGGTGACTTCCTCTTGGCTAACTCGGCGAGGACAATAGGAGCCAGCGTTTGAAGCAGAGCGTCCAGGTCGGACGGTTTGGACAGGAGGTCGACAGCTGGAAGACAAAGCGAGTGTCAGAGACGGGAGCAGCGTTTTGGTCTCTATTGTGGGACGACAACGACGATGACATCATAGCTGAATGACCAAATGTTGGTGGGCGGTGAAAAGGACGCTGCATTCGCTAAGGAGTTCTGCTTAAAAAGTAAATTAAATCTTCAAACATAAAGATATATGACTGAGAAAGTAAATCTTAATATTTAGAAAAATATTTAGTTGCAGCAGAAAATCTTAAAGAAAATACATTTTTCAAACCTGAATTTTTCAGTAGTTTCTCGGCCAACTTTTTACACGGAGCGGAGCTGCTCTCATCACTGCTACTCCCTCGTCTCTCGTTTGTCCTTCTTCCAGGCAATCGTCTCTCGTCTCTCCTCCTTAAAGTCGATCGTTTGTTGTCTCTGCTCCTTAAAGTCGATCGTCTCTCGTCTCTGCTCCTTGAAGTCGATCGTCTCTCGTCTCTGCTCCTTGAAGTCGATCGTTTGTCGTCTCTGCTCCTTAAAGTCGATCGTCTCTCGTCTCTGCTCCTTGAAGTCGATCGTTTGTCGTCTCTGCTCCTTGAAGTCGATCGTTTGTCGTCTCTGCTCCTTGAAGTCGATCGTCTCTCGTCTCTGCTCCTTGAAGTCGATCGTCTCTCGTCTCTGCTCCTTGAAGTCGATCGTTTGTCGTCTTTCCCCTTTGAAGTCGATCGTCTCTCGTCTCTGCTCCTTGAAGTCGATCGTTTGTCGTCTCTGCTCCTTAAAGTCGATCGTCTCTCGTCTCTGCTCCTTGAAGTCGATCGTCTCTCGTTTCTGCTCCTTGAAGTCGATCGTCTGTCGTTTCTGCTCCTTGAAGTCGATCGTCTCTCGTCTCTGCTCCTTGAAGTCGATCGTCTCTCGTCTCTGCTCCTTGAAGTCGATCGTTTGTCGTCTTTCCCCTTTGAAGTCGATCGTCTCTCGTCTCTGCTCCTTAAAGTCGATCGTCTCTCGTCTCTGTTCCTTGAAGTCGATCGTCTCTCGTCTCTGTTCCTTGAAGTCGATCGTCTCTCGTCTCTGCTCCTTAAAGTCGATCGTCTCTCGTCTCTGCTCCTTAAAGTCGATCGTCTCTCGTCTCTGCTCCTTGAAGTCGATCGTTTGTCGTCTTTCCCCTTTGAAGTCGATCGTCTCTCGTCTCTGCTCCTTGAAGTCGATCGTTTGTCGTCTCTGCTCCTTAAAGTCGATCGTCTCTCGTCTCTGCTCCTTGAAGTCGATCGTCTCTCGTTTCTGCTCCTTGAAGTCGATCGTCTGTCGTTTCTGCTCCTTGAAGTCGATCGTCTCTCGTCTCTGCTCCTTGAAGTCGATCGTCTCTCGTCTCTGCTCCTTGAAGTCGATCGTTTGTCGTCTTTCCCCTTTGAAGTCGATCGTCTCTCGTCTCTGCTCCTTAAAGTCGATCGTCTCTCGTCTCTGTTCCTTGAAGTCGATCGTCTCTCGTCTCTGTTCCTTGAAGTCGATCGTCTCTCGTCTCTGCTCCTTAAAGTCGATCGTCTCTCGTCTCTGCTCCTTAAAGTCGATCGTCTCTCGTCTCTGCTCCTTGAAGTCGATCGTTTGTCGTCTTTCCCCTTTGAAGTCGATCGTCTCTCGTCTCTGCTCCTTGAAGTCGATCGTTTGTCGTCTCTGCTCCTTAAAGTCGATCGTCTCTCGTCTCTGTTCCTTGAAGACGATCGTTTGTCGTCTTTCCCCTTTGAAGTCGATTGTTTGTCGTCTCTGCTCCTTGAAGTCGATCGTTTGTCGTCTCTGCTCCTTGAAGTCGATCGTTTGTCGTCTCTGCTCCTTGAAGTCGATCGTCTCTCGTCTCTGCTCCTTGAAGTCGATCGTCTCTCGTCTCTGCTCCTTGAAGTCGATCGTTTGTCGTCTCTGCTCCTTGAAGTCGATCGTCTCTCGTCTCTGTTCCTTGAAGTCGATCGTTTGTCGTCTCTGCTCCTTAAAGTCGATCGTCTCTCGTCTCTGCTCCTTGAAGCCGATCGTCTCTCGTCTCTCCTCCTTGGCAAGGACCCTTTATCGTCTCTCCTCCTCTCAGGACTCGTTAAACATGACCGATAGCGGGAGGAGGTGGGGCGAGAACCCGACTGTGACCTTTTTAGAGTATTAGAGATGGAAATAAACCGTGATGATTTCTCAAATTGTAGCTTTCAAAGTTGAAGATGCTAAAATGCTTCTGAAGGACATTTTAAAGGTTCTGCAGGAACATATTTGGTCATTTCAACAGCAGGTGGCATCAACCATCGTGTTACTGGCATTAGAATACGTGCGTCACAGACCTGCTGCTGTGAGGCGATCGCGATCGGCTGCTGGGAATCTCACCATCCCACTCCGGGTATCTATGACAACAGAGAAAACTATTTGAGACACTCGTGGCGGTGGAGCAGGCGCTCACGAAATGTATTCAGTAGAAAAGTAGAAAAGAACATCGAGGAATAGTAAAGGTCCGGCAGCAGTTTGGCATTCCCCAAAAAATAACTTCAATTAACAAGATCTTTAAAGTAAGAAAGTTACGATGAAAAAGACCGACCGTAACCGGAGGTGTTTGCATCTCTCCAGGTGAAGGTCTGTGTTCTGGTGGGAAATCCAATCCTACGAATCAAAGACACGGCGTTAAAAAGGTCTGACTATCGCCAATAAACGGCACCCGCCCAACTAAACTAGACGATGCCGTGCATTCACACCAGGGGCGTCGCTGCCAGATGTGGAAACATACATCTCCTTGCCCCCACCTTCATCTGAAGACATTTGCTGCGACACGGACGGCAGGTGTGCGGAAAGCGCCCCGGTGTGGCCGCGGCACCGTCACTCATCGTGGCGGCCGACGGGACACCCTTGGAGACGGACACCTTCTCCGCGGCGGGCTGCTGGTCGGAGGACGGAGGCGTCGGCTGAGTGACGTCCGAAGGGCCCGGGACGGGCTGAGCCGGAGGACAGGCGGCGGGGGGAGGACAGGCCGGGACGGACGGCAGCCGGGCGACTGATTCGGCGGCAGACGAGGCCGGAAGCGAGATGGTCTGTGATACTTGTGCTGTTGATTGACAATCGTGGTCACTACTGCCGACGAGCACGGGGTCCGGTTTGGGGGATGCCGACCGGTGACCTGGCGAACTCTCTTGGTCTATCAAAGGGTCAACGGGGTCGGCGGCCTCAGACTCGACGGCTGTGCTCGGCATGGAGGAAGAACCGGGGAGCGTTTGGCGGTTTGCTTGGATCTGCATTTGAGTCTGGTCGCTGATTGGTGACGCGGCACAGCTCAGTTTTGAAGCGTCCAAAGGGCCGAGGCTGGACAACAACAACGCGACGCTTTCCACCTTGGTTTTGTTACCGGCAGCGTCCGCCGGCGACGTACTTCCATTCCCACCGCAGGTTTCTCTACTGACACTCCCAACCTCGCCTGCAGCCCCTTCGACGCATTCGTCACCACGTCCACCGTCAGTCACTTTACTGTGGGGCTCGAGGACGGCGGATGAACTTTCCTCCTGGAACCTCGCCGCCCCTCCGGGATGACTCACCCCATCACCGCCCACTACCGATTGGCTCGGGGCGGGTTGGGGTTCGGGGCGGGCTTTACGCCGCGATGCGCCCAAGGCTCTCTCCGTCTTCTCAATGCCGATTTGTCGCAGGATGAACGGCAGGCTGGCGGGGGTGATCTGGTCCTCGGGGTACGAGACGAGATGGTCCAGGTCCTCTTTCTCAAGTCCAAATCGCCGAAGGATGTTAGATGCTGATTCAGAGACGCTGAGTCGACTGGGCGGCGTAGGAGTTGCGGGCGTGTCAGACAGCGGAGACTCGGATGTACTTAACACTGGAAGAGAGAGCGTTACATGTTTTCTGTCGATTGAAACCATTAACACACTGTCCCCTCTGCTGGGTGGATTAGAAGACAAAGCTGACGACAACTTTGAGGGTTCATCTTCACGGGGCCTGGAGGGGTCACTGGCAATTTCCATCCCTGGATGTCCATGACCTTTAGAGGCATAGGTTGAGGGCACCGGGTAGGAGACCATCCCTGTGGCTGAGGAGAGACGCTCTCTTTGAATGCCGGTCACGCGACGCCCTCGTGGCTGAAGCGTTGACTTCCTGAGAAGCCCCGCCCCCGCCCTGGCTCTGCCAATCTGCACGTCTATAGACCTCGATGTGACCCTGCTCCGCTCAGGCCTGCAGCTCATCGGCGGCGGCGTTCCCCCGGAGTGAGCAGAGTTTACTGAAGAGCTGATGCTAGATCCTGGTCCGGGAGGGTCCTCCTCTGCCTGTGCACCGGTGGGTCCGTGCTGCCCCTGTGCTGTGGAACTCTGGTCCCCAGAGGCGTAACGGAGGGGACGGGACATGGTGCCTGAGGGTGTTGTTTATCTGCTTTCAGCTCAGCCCGCTGCAGGGAGGCGGCCCGCTGGATGAGGCCTCCAAGTGGGGGGGATCAAACCTGGGAGGTTGCTGGATTCTCGTGATACCAGGAGGTTCTGCTAGAAAAACGGGACCACAAGAGAACACCAACACCCACTGTGGTGAACATTCTGCCGTTTCCCTTTGACGCGAGGCAAAAAAAACCCTCACACAATCAACACTGGGGCTCAAAAGTCCGAACTAAGGCGGCAAACTGCGTCACTTTGACAAATTGATAATCAAAAGTTCTTTTCATGGGCTTAGTTGGGGGTTTGCTGTCTTGTCTTGATTTAAGAGTTGGGTAAGGGGGGAAGCAGGATCTGCCAAGCAGGCAGACACGAGTCTGACAAGATGGGGAGTCAGTTTCTGTCCTGGCTGAGGAATGTAAGGTCAGCAGGTCAACTAGCAGATTTACCAGCCAAAGGGGGGTTAGAGACACACCAACACTATTCAACATACACACTCTGTTTACGATGTTTACGTTAAGTCAGGAGTCTGGACATTGGATGTGACCGGATCTTTAGATGCGGGAGGTGGAAAGTCCTCCTCTACGCCAGTTTAGGGCCAATAGAAATCTTTCCTTCTCTGTCTTTCAAGGGTCATAAAACATGATGTTCTTGCTGATGTTAGTTGGTTGTTCTTCCGGCCTGTGTGCTGCCTGAACTGCTCCTGCCTTTGCAAACGCAGCGCTGATACTTGACCTGTGATCTGACAAATAAATCTCCCAGAACGAGAGAAGTCGTTCGGCTGAATTTTTGATAACCCCGAGCAGGCTCCAAATCTTGAACACGTATTCTTACAAAAGGCCTTCTTAGCTTTTCACAATAAAAGCCAGTGACACTACAGTGTGTAACTTATTATTTAACATAATCCTAGTGAGCAGGTAAAATAATATAAGATTGTGACCATACTGAGTTGACACAGATCCCATAATGGAGAGATTCAGTGATCATATTGTGAGCTTTTAGCGTGTTTTTAGTACTAACGTTAGCGCTTTTGCAATTGTGTAATTGAGTAAAATAGCACTGTGCAAGGAGCTTAGTGTGTTTAACGTTTTGTAAATATATGGCTTGAAGTGAGGTTTTCTTTATCTCTTTGCATAAAAACAATACATTTATTCATTTTGTTTAAGTATTTATGTGTAGGTAGAAACATTTAAATAAACAAAAGTTGAATTCATAAACATGTAAACATATATGCAATGAAACAGCGACACCAAGTGGACAAAATAAACAGGTACTACGACAAAAGCTCTTCAATCTGATCCGTTCTCTCGTAAACATTCTTCGTTTTAATAATATTATTGTGCTATGAAACAGGAAACGCGAGCCTCCGTAAATGATGCAGTTATCAGACCGAGAAAAGTCGAGAAAAATGGGTTGACGCACGCAAGGAGGTGTGAAAAGACACGCGAGGGACTCTTGCGTCTCTCTGAAAACGCAGAAGCACAAACTAGGCTGAAGATTTTAGCCAACGTTCCAGTAGAACTGTCGATAAAAAAATGATAGCACATCCGGGACCCTTCAAAATAAGAAATCACGCTTCAAGTTGTGCAATAAAAGCTCCTTTAAAATACAGAGAAACTTCTCCGAGTTTCGCCCCAACGTTCGTACTGCTAACTCTCATCAAAGCCACGTCCCTGTCGTAACTAGACACGTAAACGTTCATATGTCTTCATAGTATTTTACACGTCACGTTACATGTTTTGATATGTACGAGTTAACATTACTAAAGGTTTCGGCGACGTCCGCCGAAGAAAGTTCATGTTAACTCCCTAAAGACCGTGAGCGCCCGGCTTATGCTAACAGCAGCTAGCGTGTCCGGTGACGTCACAGAAAGCCATAACTTATTGTTGTAACCCTACACGATAACGCAACTACACTCGAATACATGCGGCTAACCAACCGAAATACTGCGGAAACATTATTCACACGTGACTTACCCTCACAATGGGAAACGCCATTGTGACCATCGGACGGGACTACGGGAAGCGGGGAGGGGCATAAAGGGGGCGGGGTCACGTCCGCCGGGGAACGGTAACAAAAACAACGCCAATAAAAGTTTTAAAAGACTCTTTAAAATAAAATACTTAACAGGATTGTCAAATGATACAAAAACGGACATTAAAAACAAGAAGCGATCAAGTGTAATAGTTAAGAATACATTCAATTACATTAAAATCATGTAAATTCTCTTAAATTTCTGTAATTCCTTTTT